>NC_050445.1:37634845-37934845 GCF_903995425.1 Onychomys torridus | reverse complement strand
CTTGATATGTGTCTCAGATCAGATTCTTTTTTAAATTAAACTTTACTGTAAAGAACTTGCAGTGAAATTAGGCAGATTTTAAAATCTATACATCTCGGTGAACTTCTATACAGTTAGAATAGCCATTGTGAACCAGTGGAGCTTCATACTGGAGTCTACACTTTCACTGTCAAATATATTTTTTGCATCCCCCCCCCCCACTACACACACATAGTGAAATCCTGGGCAGAGTTAATACTAGGAAAACAATAGCTTCATATCCTCCTTTATGAATCTTGTCTATGACAGGCACTCTCTTATTCTCCTTTCTACAAGATATACTGTATCTACATGTACATCTATTACCCCTACACATACCTCTATACATACATATATTACAGGCATGATCTGTACAGGAGGGAGAGCATGCAGGCTTCATGTGACCTCACTAATATACCTTCTACCCTCATCTATTTTCCTGAAAATTCTATGATGTCATTTTTTCTTTAGAGCAGAACAGTATTCCATTTTATACAGGTGCCAGGATTTCATTATCCACTCACCAGGCTGAATTCTTACTAACCCTCCTTCTGGCATGTCCTGAGTCCTGGAACTACACATGTGCACCACCATGTCCAGATCAGTTTTTAGTTTTCAGAGAATTGTGCAGCACACAGTCATATGCACAGGCAGATTTTTGCATAAAGATTAATTCTGGAGAGATTGTGAAGTTTCTAGCAGGAGTTAGCATTGGGAAATCTGAATTTTTCACAGATAAGCTAGAAGTACGGGTTAGCCCTAAGTGTATCTTAGGATCAAAGCTTTAGTTGTTTTCTGTTTTTAACACTCATATAATTTCAAACATTCTAGAAATATGGGGACAATTCATGGCTGATTCGTCATCGCTGATCCTTCTTGGTCCATTTTGTGACTGGAACAATCAATGAACCACTGTCTTTCAAAGCATTTTTTTTTTTTTTTTTTTTTTTAGCAAAGTTAACCAACTCATTGAATGGAGAGTCAGTTTGACAGTGATACCACACAGTGAGGTCACCTGCTCACCCAGATGCGTTGGAGTAGAAACACCATGTCATCCCCATCCAGCATGGAGAAGTCTCCATCTCCCTCACAGAAGACCATAGGCAAGGACTAGAGTTCGTCCCTTTGTGGTTCCCACAGGTGTAGACTCCATCATGCAGAGTTGGAGCCGATTCGTTTCTCCTTTAGGCAGTCAGCCGTGGGGTGCTAGACCAGAACTGGGGAGACCTAAGACCTGCATGCTCATTCTAAACTCTCCCCTAACTTGCAGTAAGATCTCAGGCAGATGTCCTCACTTCAAAGGGGGCCTCCGTTGTCCTTCCTAGTAGAACAAACTCTCAAACCCCATTAACTTAACAGCAGAAAAGGCCCTAGGTGCTTTGCTCCAGGATCTGCCCCGTCTTGGGAACTGGATCTGTCTTCATAATGGGAAGCTCAGTTCTCTTCTAGTTCTTATGACTTTGGCAAAGTCAGAGGATGTCCATCTGGCATATGCTTTGGATGCTATGATGGCAAAAGACCACAGCTTGTGATGATAAACTATAAAGCTACAAACCTGTACTTGGCAATTTCTCTCGCAGTAACACAAAGCAGAATGAGTAAAGGAGTCACTATGTCCATGAGGAGATATGGCTAGACAAGCCTGATGGGATGGAAACCTCAAAGGCTTTCAAACCCATCCTGCATTCAAGTGCTGGCCTCAGTCTCTTCATCTGTCCAATGAGGGTAATGAAAATCTCTCCTCTCCTAGGTGCCAGGTAAATCCAGCTAACTGCCTGTCTCTAAGTGAGACCAGAAAGATAGTTAGGTGCAACAGTGTGGTGAGAATGGTCACATTTCCCAAGGAGGTATAGATGAGCAGAGCTTCACACCTGTGTGTGCCAGGTGCTAGCCCCATCACACTGAGGTCGGGGCAAAGGGGATGCTCGACAGTTTCAATTAGGAGGTTCACTCCAGGGTTGAGTGGAGGAGATGGGAGGCAACACACCTGTTTCATGTCTTGTCTGGATGATGAGTCTGATCAGTATCACATTAGAGCTTAGAGTAATTCTTGCAACTGACAAATGACTACCAGTACTATATGTAATGCAGACAGGGGACTCAGCTAGGTCAGAAGTAATTGCTGGCCCAGGGTGTGAGTGAAGGAGGGGGCCTCTCTTTCTACCTAATGGGATATTTTCAGTGGACAAATATGGGTGGCCTAGGAAAGGTTTAGAGTTTCAGCCCTACTCACCACAGTGAAGTTTAATAGGTAGAGAAGCTGGAAGGGAGAAGTATCTGGAAGTGTAGAGTCCACTGGAGGAGAGGGTGTGATTGCCAATGACTTGGTGTTGGGTAGGAGTCGTGAGGTCTGGAAACCAGGACGTGCAGCTGATGGTACCTGGCTTTTACAATCTAAGCTCTTCATTCAACCACTTCATAGCTCAGCCAGGCATGTGCCATCCTCAAATCCTCTGAGACATTATGCAGGTTTAATCATGTAATACACACAGGGACTCAAAACCACTCCTTGCAACACCCACACCAAATCATTAGTGGCCACCATCATAGTCACGACAACTAGAGTGTTTGCTTCTACCAGAATGGATGACATCCCTCCAAATGAAAAGGTCAACTTTAAAGTTCAACTTCAAGGGTGGCTAGAGGTACCCTGTAGCGGCTAACCACTTCTGCCCTTGGTGGCCTATGATTACATCCCAGGGAAAGAACAGCATTTGAAAAAGGCTGTCATGGGGCTTTACAATCTCATTCCAGAACCAGCCACCAAGTCCCCAGTAATACTCTAGGCTCTCAGATATGCAGAAATTCTCCATTTTAATAGGGGCTCAGTGATGCAGCCCAGAACCCAAGTTCTCTAGCCAGCATCCTTTACTGTTCACCCATTAACTTTTCATGTGCATGAAGGAGCATGTGGGTGTATTGACACTGGGTATCTTCCTTAATTTCTCCACTTTCTATTTTGAGAGTCTCTCACTGAACCTGATGCTCACCAGTTGTAGACTAGTTGGTAAGCTTGACCCAGGGACTCTCTGATTCAACTTCCTAATTCTGGGAATGTAGATGTATGCCACTGTTCCCAGCTTTGCGTGGGTGCTGAGGATCTGAACTCAGGTTCTCATGCTTGTATGACAAACACTTTAATGGCTCAGTCATCTCCCCAGACCAAACTTTTCTTCTGATTTGAATGACACAGAGAAGGAGAGAAACTTTAAGGGGTCCATGCTTTTCCTCATACCACCTAGGCAGGCTGGGTGAAGGCAGTGAGCAATTCTATCAGATGAAGCAAGGTCAGGGTCATCTGCAGACTTCCTCAATCTGACCTTTCCCCAACCTCTGTGAACAGACACAATCCAAAGTTGGCCATGGATCTGGGACAGAAAATTGAGCTGGTTCCTGTCCAAGCACGAGAGGCTGTAGTACATGCCAGCATGTAGGGACATGGGTTGGCACAGAACGTCTGGCAGACCAGGGTCAGGCAGTGGGGCCCAGCATGGTAGCATTTGGCACAGAGTCCAGCAATCCCTGCAGTGACTAGAGAGTGAGGATGCTGTCTCCCTGTTTGCTGAGTTTGCAAACAAACCTGCAGACTGCAGGGCTGAGGCGGCAGCGAGGCAACAATTGCTGCTGTGTAGGGAAGGAGCTTGCTCTGAGTGCCAGCCGTTGGCAGCTGCCTTTCCTCCTCCGTTAAGTCTGCTTGGGATACCACTGTGAGGATAGCTTGGCCTAATGCAGCCCCTTTGGCTCACCAGGGGCTGGTGTGGGTTATATGTCCCTTCTGGCAAGCTCACTGAGCTGCTGCTAGGTGGCCTGCAGGCCCCTCAGGAATTCTCTTTATTCAAGGGAACAATCAGGACTCTGGTGGAGTGCTGGAGAAGGAGTAAAGGCAGGGAATTGGGGGTTTTAGCAAAGAGCCTCCAAACCTAGTTGAATATCAGAACTGATTTCAGAGCTGTTAAAAATACTGATGCTCAGTTAACCCTAGCAAGGACTCCTAGTTACCTAGAATATGGAGCCTGAACCAGCCATCTTCTGTAACCAGCGGTGGGACCGGGACACCAACCCAGCCACAAAATCTATGATCCACAACCTGCCCTGCCTACAAGATAATCTGGAACAATGGTGGCTCAGAGCTTGTAGGAATACCCAATCAATGACTGGTTTAACCTGAGGCTCAAGCCATGACAGGGAGCCCATGGCTGAAATCAGGAAGCTGGACAGCTCAGAGACCTAGGGTAGACCCAAACACAACTTACAACAACAACAACAACAAAGTCAATGAAATGATTCCTAATGATATTGATATGCTATACTCATATATCAGTGCCTAGCCTAATTGTCATCAGAGAGGCCACTTCCAGAAGCTAATGGGAGCAGATATAGAGGCCCACAGCCGAACATTAGGTGGAGCTCTGGGAACTCTGCAGAAGATGGGGAAGAAGGATTGTAGGAACCAGAGGGGTAGAGGAAACCAGGAGAACACAGCCCACAGAATCAACTAAGCAGGGCTCATAGGGGCTCACAGAGACTGAGGTGGCAACCATGGATCTTGCATGGGTCTGCACAAGGCCCTCTGCATACATGCTGTGGTCTTTGTTGGACTCTTGACTGACAAGGAAAGGAGTAGTGTCTCTGACTCTTCGGCTTGCTCGTGGGAGCCATTTCCTCCTACTGGGTTGATAAGGGGGTTTGTGCCTAATCTTAACGCATCTTGTTATACTAAGTTTGGTTGATATCACTGGGAAGCCTGTTCTTTTCTGAAGGGAAATGGAGGAACAGTGGATCTTACAAGAGGGGAAGTGGGGTGGTTTCAGGAAAGGAGGGAAGAGAAGCTACAGTTAAGATGTATTGTATGAGAGAAGAATAAAATAAAATAAAATACATGTTTATGCTCAGGCCAGAGACCTGAACTTGATTCCTGGAGATACTCATAGTGAAGGAAAGAACTAACTGTTGTAACTTTCTCTCTCTCTCTCTCTCTCTCTCTCTCTCTCTCTCTCTCTCTCTCTCTCACACACACACACACACACACACACACACACTTAAAGATATGTTCAAGCAGAGCTGAGCCAGTAAAATCAGGATACCTAAGAACGGAGATGTATTTTCCCAAAGCATTCTCCCTCTCTCTTTCTCCTCAACCACCACTGAGGACCCTGCTGATGGGCTGGTTTGGGACAGGGAGAGCAGAATCAGAGATGTAAAGGCAAATGTCCTTGTCTTAGAGTCTGACAGACGCAGCAGGTGGAAGGCAGAGAGGGGTGTGACCAGTACCAACACCCCCAGACAGCAGGACACAGCTTCATGATTGATGAAGCAATTTCACAGTCCTGATCATGTATGACCCCCACCACAATATGGCAAGGTCACCATGTCAGGGACGGCAGACCCTATTTTACAGATCAGGACACAGGTTCGAGAAGGTTAAGTGACTGGCTTAAGGTCATGCAGTGAGTGCCTGGGCCAGGACTATTTCACACCTCGTCCTTGACATCTGAGTACGCCCTGGCATGGTACAGCCTCTTTTCTCTGAAGATCCCTCTATGGCAGAGACTAAGTGGTAAGATTCTCCCTACTTATAAGGAAAAACTCTACCCAGGACAGGTGAGGGGCATTGGCTTTAAATCCTAAGAGCACTGGCATGGCAGCATTGGCCTTGGCCAGGACCCAGACAAACATATAATTGCTTTCTGGGCATGTGTTCCCTAGCAAGCTGTCTCCATATTCTGAACACTCTTATTCAAGTAAAGCTCTATCATGTGGGACTAGTCAGGACTCTGGGCCATCACAGAGACCCTACACCATCATTTCTTATGAGATGCGGTCTCTCTGGCAGGAGCCAGGAAGGGATGCTATACTTGACTTCGGGGGAAATATTATTATGGCTCCTGGGGCAGCAGACTTCTGGGCTGGTACGTGTCCCAGGGCAGAATATGCATATCTGGGTAGATAATGCATATCTGGCCTTGGTCCTCAGTTGGGGAGGGTGATCAAGTATCAGGGGCTAACAAGAGCCCACAGATGACCAACTCTTCAGGACTCCCTCTCACTCTGAACATGCTAGAGCTGAGATTTGAAGGCCCTGCTGTGGGCTGGTTTTCCTGGGCCATGCCTTTGGAGTGACCTTCCCAGTAGTGGTGAGGAATATGTATGAACCTGAAGACTCTGCTGGTGGGGGACCTGGGAGCTTGTGGCACCTACTCTGACTCTTCCATCTCAGCTTCCTGACCTTAGGAAGAATCCATCAGAACCACAGGCATCCAAAGGCTTTTTTTTTGGCTAGCCCATGCCTAGTAAAATTGGCTCTTTGGCATGGAAGGTTTGGTTAGACAAGGGGGCATTTATTACAGAAAGGTCAATGAGAAAGCTCCACCATGTAGGCACAGTTGGCCTCCCCTGTTCCCCCCACACACACACATTTGGTTCAGTTAGACTCATTAAAGACTGGAGGATCTCCCTGGCCCTGCGGGTTTCTCTGTCCACTGTTCCTCTGGGAGGGAAGAAAACCCTACAAAAGGAGTAGCCACTGTGCGTGAAAGGAGGCCAACACCAAGTAGAAGGCAGGCACATCAGCATGGGTGTGGCAGACAGGCTCCTCCAATTCAGTGGTCCCCTTTTGGTTTCCTAAGAAGAATCTTGGCAATCACCGGGATGGAGCCCCACCCACTCTTCATTTGCCCTGAATGGGCTGGCGTTGTCATGCTGTTTCTGAGAGCAGCATTAGGGGGCAGGAGTGAGAGCCAGCATTCCCCATGACCTCAGAAGCAGGACACCCTGCTTGATGGGTCTCTGCTTACAGAGCAGCCTTTTCCCCTTTCTCCTTCCTGTCCTCTGTGACTATTCTACTTTAGTAAGAATGGCCCCAATAGGCTCATATATTTGAATGCTTAGTCACAGGGAGTGGCACTATTTGAAAGGATTAGAAGGGTTAGGAAATGTGGCCTCCTTGGAGGAGGTATGTCACCCGTTTCAAAAGTCCTTGCCAACCCCAGAGTCTCTGTCTACTGATCAGGCGGTACCTCTCAGCCATTGTCCCAATGTCTGTGTGCATGCTGCCATGATCACTGCCATGGCGATAATGAGCTAAACCTCTGAAACTGTAAGCCAGCCCCCAGTTCAACTTGCTCTCTTATAATAGTTGCTTTGGTCTGTGGTCTCTTCACAGCAAAAGAACAATGACTGAGATGGTGATCAAGCTCCCAGTGACCTTTGTGTGCATTATTCCTTATGGTGAAACTTAGACTTCTGTGGTTCTGAAAAAGCTACCCGTACTCACCCAGACCATGAGCAAACACACAGAAAGAGGATGAGACACAGAGCTTCCAAAGCATGGGCTGGCTACAGGAAGCTAGTTCAAGCACCAAGAGGCCCATACAACATATCCTTTCCTTGGGGCCACCATTCATCACAGCCATACATGCGAGGTTGGCCAGTTACACAAATTTGAAAGGAAACAATAAAAATAGGGGACACGGGATGGTGGGATGGCTTAGTGAGTGAAAGTACAAGCCTTGCTGAGCTTGCTCTCTGGAACCCGCATGGCTGAAGGAGAGATCAGACGCCCTCAAGTCATCCTCTGTCCTCCATGCACATGCAAACACATGTGTGCACACACATATAAATCAGTAAATAAACTTAGTTAAAATATTTTAAAAATAGTCAGGCACACTCTTATCTGCAACATATGAAAAAATTTTATGAAGCATTCAGTTGTATTTTGCTGCAGTGTATACCACGCGATCCACTCACAACTGTGGAAATAAAAGGTTGCTGAACTGTCTTCATATTACATAGTTAGCTAGTCTTGGGGAGGTCCCACATTTAGCACCAGCCAGCAGATGTAGAGCCCCATCAGGGGACAGAGCTTGGGCTGGAATCTATGAGACAAAGTGTGAAAGACCCTTGAGGTCTCTCAGCTCATCTGCACTCCCCAAAGCCTTGTGCCTCCAGGGTCTTCTCCCCATTATAGGCAGTAATTGAGCAAGTGAAAAAGAAAACTGGATCTAGATGTACATAGGTAGCTGTTTAAAGCATCTGTATTCATCAGTGTGCACACTCAGAGGCAACTGAGATGCCCTTTATTGGAAGACTGGCTAAAGATGCAGACAAAGCTTGATAAAAGAATATTATTTGGCACTAAAAACAGATGTGCTGTCAATTTAGGAAAAGACCCCCCAAAAGCCTTAAATACATGTTACTGTAATTGCAAAGGCTACATGCTGTATGATTCAACTACGTGTCCTTCTGGGGTGAGGTAGAAAGAATGAGTACAATGAGCCAGCAGACTGTTAGGGCAATGAACGTCTTCTGTATGATACCAGCATGATGAATACATTCCATTACATGTTCATCTAGATCCATAGGACATATACGACCAAAGAGGAACTCCAGTGTGAACTGTGGGTTCAAGGTGATAATGGCACACCAATGCCACTGAATGGATTATCCCAAACCACTCTGATGGAGAACACTAATTATGGGAAAGGCCATGGGAGCTGGCAGAGAGGTCTATGGAAATTCTTTATGCTCAAATTTGTGATGAACCTGAAATGATTATTTAAAATTCTTTAAAATGATCTATTAAAACAGGAAGGGGAAGGAGGCAATATGCTAATTTTTCCAGTTTTATCTTTTTTTGGTGCTTACGCTCACATTCATGTAGCTTTAGCTACTTCTTATACAGTCTATCATGAGCCACCCAAGTGGACATAGGGAATGAGAACATCACTGCCACCAGGACTGCTTGGGACTCTGCACTTGCTAAGTACCCTCACCTGGAGACCAAGAACGGGGAAGGACTCAGAGCTCTTGACTCAAGTCATGTGATAGGATGGATTGAAGTGGCTAAATGAACTTGGCAATGAACATGAGCCCTCATCTCTCTCATTCTCTCTCTCTCTCTCTCTCTCTCTCTCTCTCTCTCTCTCTCTCTCTCAGCCTTCTCTAGAAGGAAGTCAAGGATAATATATTCTCATGTGTCCATGCCTGCCTACAACCCCGTCTCATCTTACAGATGTGCTTAGATGTGTATTTTTAAACATGCAGACTTCATCATTCCACCTGCAGTCAGAGCTGCATGCCTGGGCTGATGCACCTCCATTGCCTACACCAAACCCTGGAGGAACTCAGGCATAGCCATGTGAGCACTGATGTGAGAGTCAGGTGGGCATGGAGGCAGAGGACCATAGCAACTGCTCAGCAAGAGCTTGCCTCTAAAGGAAACAATCCCAGAGATGCCTGTGAACTCAACCTCTGCTAGCCAGTAGCTCTGTGCTCACACATAAGTCATGGTGCCAAGTCAGTCCTAACTTATCATCCCTTAGTGGTGTGAGTGTCTTTGTGCAGGGGGCAACTGTTGTATAGCTGTTTCCTCCAATTGTAGCAGTCCCTCTTTGGGGACACTTATAAATCCACAAGGTCTCCTCTGAGGTTACAGAAGTATAAAGAATGCTTAGAGAGAGGAAGTGGAAACTCTTCAGTGGAACTGCCTTCAGGCTGTGCAGGAAACTTAGTTATACAGCTTTTCTGAGTCACTAGTTGGGGTGAGTTTTGGGGTGATGCAATTGCTCAAGTCAGCCATGCTCCTGTAATTAATCCTAATAAACTCACTGGCTCACCACTAGACTTGGGAAGGATCATTTCTTTGTCTGTCATTGGAGTCATATCTGGGGTGAGTTCCTGCCTCTTCAAGTCTCTCTGGGGAAAAGAGAAGCAGTAACCAGCCACACAAGGGTGTACTGTGGGTCCATGATCGTCTGTCCTGAGCAAATGAGAGTGTCTCAGCGATCTGGCCCCAGCTCTGCTTGGCCTCTCCCTGCCTCTGGAGGCTGGCCAAGTAGGTCAGCCTCTCCAGACTACTGCTTTCTCACTTGTAAAACAAGAGGCTCCATCTCTAATAATCTAAGATATATGGGAAATTGAGAGCACGCTTCCCCATCTCTCCTCTTGAAGTTGACCCAGCCCTTCTAGACCACACTAAAACAAAACAAAACAAAAAAATCAATTTTAATTATAAAAATCCGTTTAGTGTATCGATAAATCATTCAGGGCCCAGCCTGGTTGTGAGGAGGTTACACCAGACACTGGCCTAATAAGTCACTCTCCTCCTCTGCCTCACTGCTCTGAGACTGCCACCCTCCCCACTCTCTGCTTCAAGATTCATCTTTGTCATTAGGCTGTGGATTATTAATGATGTACTGGGCTGATGGATGGGAGCCCAGATGTGCTGAAACATACTGTGACTACTTGTAACTTGGTTTCCAGTGGACCCTTGACAAGGGATTGTGATGGGCTTCCTCCTCACTTTCCAGCAGTAGGCAGCCATGCCTGCTGGGGCTGGGGTTGTTTTTCTATATAGCTCCTTGGTGGAGAGAATAGAAGACCCAGGGGCACAAGCGGAAAGAGTGTGCCTTTCCCAGACTGCTCAGTGGGTGACAACACAGTGCTATGTGCCCATCAGTTTCCCTTGGCAACAAGTCTTTAAATTAATTAGCTGATCAGTTAATATTGTTGTTGGGGTTATTCCTTATGTGATCAGAGAGAGAAAGAGAGAGAGAAGTGCCATCTGCTTCAGATAGCCATTTGGAGGTGGGGGGGATCTTTTTGTGGGCTCCAGTACAATAATGTACCTGGGGAGGGAAGTGGGGGAGTCTGTCACTTTAAAGGGTAAAAGCAGCAAGGATGCTTGGCTCTAGACTTTAACCATTATCTGTGACTCCCTAAGTCAACGGTTCCAGTTTACATAAGCACACAACACTGAAACAGAGGCTTAGACAAGGATGCAAATAGCAAACAGCAAGTGGCCCAGTGGAACCAGCTCCTTCCTCCAGGGAATCAGAAACCCACTTCTTCATTTCCAGCCTCAGAGGCTTTGCATTGGGCCTGGAATCCTAAGGCTGGCATGTGTGCCTACAGTCAACATAGGACCATGGGTAAAAACACATGCCAGGCAGGAGGAGCCTGAGATTCTCCTTGCAATTCTAGAACTTTCCTGACCTTCCCTGCCTAGGTCTAGCTGGCAGATAAGAAAAATGGAGAGTCTTACATAAGGAGAAAGTCATCAGGCTGGCTACTACCAGAGGGACAAAGCTTACATGTGGTTTGTGGGAGGCAACTGCAGGGCCAACCAATGTGCTCTACTCATTTGAATTCACAACCACTGCAACCCAAGTTGAGGAGTGAGCAGCCAACTTTTTCACTGTGTATCACCATTGAGCAATCTGGGTGGGCTACCCACAATCTAGTGGCTGTGAGCAAGTTCTCTGGCATCTCTGAGCCTCAGTGTCTTCGCTGTGAAACAGAGCTAATGATTCCTGCTTTGGTTGATAAGAGAGTATTCCAACAATAGGCTAGCTGGAATATTCATTCCCATTAGCATGTCTTCCAGAAGACAGAAAGGCGATACTACTCAAAACCTACCAAGTTGGCCATTTGCTTACATTGATTTTGTGGGAGAGAAAATTAAAAGCAACATCCAAGATAAGACATGGGGTTGTTTCTAGAGACATTGCTGAGGCCCTGGGCTCCAAATCTGGGCTGCAGATTTGCCTTCCACACACTCGTGGTTAAGACCTTTGAGAAGTCAATTTAACCTCTCTCACCTGCCTCTGGAAGATCATTGTACCAATAGTGAGGAGGTGCTGGCCAGGTTCAAGGAGATATTGTATAAAAAAGGCACTTTGGAAATTGCAAGTCTGGAAAAGATCCATGATACCCTCTTCATCTGCTACCACTGTCCTATCAGCAAAGATAGTTTAGAATTTGCCTACATTGAGCCTTCTGGAGCTGACAAGTAATAGTCACTATAGTTACTAGTAATTCTTTCAGATGTCTTGCTACACTGAGATACTGGATGGAAGAAGTGAGACCATTACAAACAAAGAAGGCATAAAGAAAAAAAGGAAGAGGAGGAGGAGGTGGACGAGGAGGACAAGGAGGACGAGGAGGAGGAAAAGAGAAAGCAGCCTGGTCCAGAGATAGACCCCAAAGCTTGAGTATCAGTTTAATTAAACTGAAAGTTCTGGGCCCTTGGGTAAATGTTCCTGGAAATCAAGGTCTAGTCAGAGTGCCCTTCCCTCTGCTTTCTCTGCAGCAGATTCTTTATTGACTCTGCCTTTAGGGACATGCAGCCTACAGAACCCGGAGGGGACAACAGAGTGACTACAGGTGTGAGGTTTGGGCAAACTTGTCTCTGTCCTGGAATTTCTGTGATTCAGAACTCATCCACTCCTTGTGCAAAAGAGGCATCATACACTCTCCAAAAGAGGCATCATACGCTCTCTTGGGATAGTTAATATTGATTATCAATTTTACAGGATCTATATTCACTTAGGAGACAAGCCTTTGAGCATGTCTGTGAGGGATTAGCAAGATGAAGTAAGCTGAAGTGGAGGACCCACCCTAAATGTGGGAGGCACAATTTCATGGGCTAGAGACCGGGACTGAATGAAAAGAAGTCAAACTGAGAGCTGGCATTCATCTCTCTGCCTCCTGACTGCATACGCAATGTGACCAGTGGCCCCAGGCTCCTGCCCCCATGACCTCCCCTCCGTGACAGACTGTCCCCTGCCACCAGGAGCTGAAGTAAACCCCTCCTTTCCAACATTGCTTAGTCAGGCATTTTGTCACAGCAATAATGACAGTGACTCCCACTCATCCTGGTGTTGGAGCTGCCTCTTAGGGCTTCTGAAACTAGGTGGCACTTGTTTTTTAGCTATTCTTCCACTTCTGTGGACACTCAAGGGAGATGGATCTCAGCATCAACCAGACCACAGACTTACCAGAGCTCTGCATAGCTCTGAGATACCACTGCTCTTTGGGCATCATTTAACTATGAGTACTACTCAGTATGTCCCCTTTTTATTCCCAGGAATACACAAAATAGCAAGCATCTAAATAATAATGGGTGTTACTTATTACTTAAGCAACACATGCAGCAAGTCAGAAAGGAGGCAGCCTGGTATAGCGGTAAGGAGCTAGAGAGACTAGGGTGTGAGTCCCAATCACACCATGTACTAGGTCCATAGCTCTGGAAAACTCTGGTGTTAATGATAAGTATGTGCTGTGGGGTCAGCTGAGTCCTGCTTGATTCATCCTCACCTGATGGTCCAAGGCTCAAGGCCATCCTAAAACATCTGCATCAGCATTGACAGGTTGATGCACATTTTAAAAGCTAAGTGTTGCTCATCAGTGATCAACATTTGCTGGGCAGCTATCCCAAGAGAAAGTCCATGTTATGCTGGTCCAGGTCAGAAAACTTCAAGACAAAGATGCTTTCTGAACCATTACTTATTCTTTAATGGTCAGTTGGCATCATGAATTAGGAATTAAGTAGCAATATGATATATGGAAGAAATGGGTGCCAAAGAACAAGAAGCCAGGAAGAGGTTCATTTTCAGTCCTGGGGATAGGATTGGTTCAGGAATAAGTCAGGCAGGATCCTAGGCCTTTCCCTCAACCAGCAAGGTGTGTAGCACAGACAAGTGTGCCTAGGCCTCCTAGTACAAATGGAACTTTACACAGTTTTGGAAGAACAGGCCAGGGCACTGGTGTAAGTACTGTGAGTTGTGACCCTACCAGCCATAAACATGGACACTTACCTACCCATAGCCACCTGGAACCAGATGTTGGAGTAGGGCATTGGGTCCACATGGTGTCAGGAGTTCAGAGAGCACATGGCCACTGCTTTCTTGGTGAAGAACAGGGTAAGTGGAGGATGCGTGGGATTCTTTACTGTAGCGTGGAAAGGGATGAGGGAACAGGAAGGGAAAGGGGAAAGAGGATTTTGAATGATTCAGAGATGAACATTTGATTTGGTATCCATGAGGGGCTCAGCAGAGCTCAGGCATTATGATGAAGATGTCCCCTCTATTCACTGGACTGAGTGTAGCTCTAGGGAAGAAAGAAGGTTTGGAGTGTATATCCATATTTGAAGAGAGGCATGCAGAGGAGTTGAATTTGAAAATCTATCACAACTATGGCCATTTCCCCAGCCTGTCAGCCATAGTTAAAAATGAAAAAAAAATCCTGTGTATTAGCGATTCCCAGTTTTTGACAACATTACAGTGAGGCTGAAAGTTCGTGTCTTCTGATTAAACACTGTGCTAGGTAATGACCGATTTGCTTCTCATCCCTCTTCATCCCCTCCAAATTACCAATTGTTGTCTGACATTGGAGCCCTATTTGCCCCTATTAAATTAACAAGCCTACAAAACCCTTAATGAACTGAAACTCATCAAATGTTTGGAAATGATAACAGCCTTCAACCTCTTTTCTTCTTCACGCATCTCTGTGTGAAGTAATTTACTTTCCCATATACTCCATTATGTTTACATGGCTGCATTTCAGGGATATCTGGTCTACCTGAAACAGCAGGGAGTCAGCAGCCCACAGAGGAGCAAGACCTGGAGGAGTCAGGCAGCTTCTTAAGCCGACAGCAAGCTGTTCTGCTGGAGCATTAACTTTTGGGTTGCACCAAGTATTTTCCTTGGCCCTTCAAGGATGCCTTGGGAATTTTGATATATTTGAAAGGACAGGCCTAGGGTGCATTCTGTGCTTACACACTTTACTTCCTTCCAGCTACCTAACTGGGCTTCCAGGCAATGGAACTTGTGCATGCACCACACTACCACTAGGCAGTGGTGTGTTTATGGGATGGGTATAATTGAAATGTGATCTCTTTGGAGATGTTCTCCCTTTCCAATACCATCTTCAGCTACAGGCAAAGGTCCCTTGGGTGTTCTCATTGAGACTCTTGGCTTTGTAGTAGGACTAATGATAAGTCCTGAAACTCTGACTACTAGCGCTCGGGGGTCCAGAGGATAACACCCATCAAAGTTGAGAGTATCTAGGAGCAAATGCCACACTGGATTTTCCCCCACAAATTAAAAAACAAAACAAAACAGTGAGATAGGCTGGGGAGCTAGTTAAGTACATAAAGTACTTGCCCTACAAGCTTGAGAATCTGAGTTTGAGACCCAGAACCCAAGTGGAAAAAAAAAAATAAAAGCCAGGCATGGTGGCAAGTGCTTGTAATCTCAGTACTGGGAAGACAGAGACAGGTGGATCCCTAAAGCCTGTTAACCAGATAGCTTAGCCCATTTGGTGAGTTGCAGACAGTGAGGACTCTCTCAAACAAAAAGGTGGAGTAAACCTGAGGAATGACACTTGGGGATGTCTCCTGGGATGAGCGTTTACACACATGTATAGTTAGATAATGGGGCAACCCTGAGCAATTTCCAACACCAGTTCATCATGGGAAGTGGAGTTGCAAATTACACGTTTATGTCCAGGTGTGTTGAGGGGAGGAACCTGATGAAGGTAAAGAGGTAATGGGCATAGTCCAGGGGAATATTGTCTTCTTTGGCCACCAATCACCCCCAAGTTTCAGACAACTGGTGTGTGCATGTGAGTGGGGAGGGTGGAGTGTGTATCCATCTCACAGCCCTGCCCATGAATCACAACACCTGCCTGTTCTCCGGAATGGACATATGCACATGCCCCAGTATTCCTGGGAGAGGTTTTCCAGGGTGATGATATGCTGTGAGACAATTTGGTGAAACAAGAGACCATCTTGTCACCCCAGAAAGCATCACACCTTCAGATGCATTTAATATGCTATATTTGGCATGTTGTTTAATATAGGAATCTTAGAGCTCAAGTCTTTGCAATGGGGGGAAATGACACTTTAAATGCACAGTTTGTTCCTTGTATCAGTGGGTTCTACATCCAACCAACTTTGGGCCAAACATATTAAATAAACTGTATCTTTACTGAACTTGTGTAGAATTTCTCTTGCATTTCTATGGTATTAGATATCACAAGCCTTGTAGAAATGATTTAAACTATTCAGGGATGACTGAACACATGATATGAAATACCACCCTACTTTATAGAGGAGATTTGAGCACTTACAGATTTTGCTATCCACTGGCAGCTCAGGAACCAATCAGACAGAGGTACTGGAGAGAGACTACTATACAAGGAAAACAAATATACACAGTGGAACAAATTACACCTTAACTCCAAGGAACCTGATGTCGACACTCATTATGATCAGGCAAAGGGAAAACTTCAGAGTCTCTGCCCTGATCTGAAAGCTACAATCTGGCTTCCTTTCTCTCGCTTTCTAATAAGACCACCTAAGCCTTCAAGAGTTAACACTACACAGCTCTAAAGCATACACTACCACCCACAACAAACAACCCAGCCTGGCAGTGGGGAATCGGGACCACTATTGATTGGCTTGCTTGATTAGTTGGTTAATTGAATATCACTGCTTTCTAATATAATTAAAACAAGATAAATACTGGGGCTTCATTCTGTAAGCAAGTGCCATTAGTGCTCATGTGCACACCCTGATTAAAAATGCGATCGACTTGATGGGGAGGAAAATTTATGAACTCACCAACCTCTAGTACCACTCTATGGTTTGCAGGCTTGAGCTATGACCTGACTGGCATGGGACTCCCTGATTTGCTGTGAGTGCTCTGATCTCTCAGGAAAGAAATTTATCACACAAGGAAATAGACAAGGTGGTTCCTCTTTTCAAGTGAACCCACCTGTGCACGCCCCTCATTCCTTTAACAAGTACTGGGGAGGGAAATGTATTGTAGTAGAAAACTACTCATAACTTCCTCCTTTGCCTCACCTCTCTGGACCTGAATCTGAAACTGTTTGTATCATGAATTCTTTATCATGAATCTGAAACTATGTTTGTATCATGGATTCTTTATCATGAATCTGAAACTCTTTGTATCATGAATCCTTTATCATGAATCTGAAACTATGTTTGTATCATGGACATGATCATGAATCTGAAACTATGTTTGTATCATGGATTCTTTATCATGAATCTGAAACTATGTTTGTATCATGGATTCTTTATCATGAATCTGAAACTATGTTTGTATCATGGACATGATCATGAAATCCGTAGAAGTATTACTTGAACCAAGCCCAAATGTGGATATTGGGAAAAGTGAGAAACTTATTTATTTAGGGGCTAAGAGGCTCACCCTACAACAGGGTTCTCAACCTTCCTAATGCTGTGACCCTTTGATACAGTTCCCCATGTTGTGATGACCCCCAACCATAAAATTATATTTTTGTTGCTACTTCATAACTGTAATTTCGCTACTATTATGAATTGTAATGTAAATATCTATGTTTCCTGATGGTCTTAGGCAACTCCTGTGAATGGGTCATCGACCCACCAAAGGGTCACAACCCACAGGTTGAGAACCACTGCTCTGTAGGTGGTGGAGACAGCCAACTTTCACATGTTTTTGCTCATATGCACAGTGCAGGAGCTTGCTGGGTATGACACATCCACTGAGCATATCAGATAGCTGCTTTTCTGTGAGGAATAAGGCTGCCAGACCGCCTGGAAGATAGGCTCCAGCCATCTTTTCTCTTATCACTTGCTACACCCCCAGTGAATTAAGGCATGTTCCTGGCATGCCATCTGCAGGTTTATGTCTGTGAATGGAATATAAAGGAGACACAGGAATACACTGATCCAGTTGTAAGTCCCCCTTATTAGAATTTCAGTTGTCCCTGTCAGTAACAAAGGATAGTAACCCCTCTTTTAGGGTCACTAGAATGTAACTGAGGAAGTAATTGGAGTCTCTCCAAGGAAAGTGCTATGTAAATCTGAGGTATTATTATTCTGTTAGCCCATGCTCTTTATTTTTGGAATGTGTCCAGATGTTCTGACTGGTAAGCAAACATTATAGATTAGAAGGCAATTAAACAATTCAGCTCACGAGTCCTAAAGCAGAATGGATCACCACATCTGCTAGGCTTCACGAGCTGGTAGGAATTTTTCTTTATCAGTGTTCAGAATTGAACATAAGGTCTTGTGCATGCTAGGCAAACACACTACCACTGAGATATACCTCCAACGCATTCTCATTCTCATTCTCTCTCTCTCTCTCTCTCTCTCTCTCTCTCTCTCTCTCTCTCTCTCTCTCTGTGTGTGTGTGTGTGTGTGTGTGTGTGTGTGTGTGTGTGTGTGTGTGTGTGCATTTATGTGGAGGCCAAGGGTCAACCTTGGGTGCTATTTCTCAGGCACTATCCACATTGCTTTTTGAGATAGGGTCTCTTACTAGGACCCAGGGCTTACTGACTTGGCTAGGCTGGCTGGCCAGAAAGCACCAAGGATCTATTTTTCCAGCACTAGACTTACAAGCACATACCACTGTGCCAAGTTATTTTTTAATTAAAATAGATTTTTCCACAATATATTCTGATTACATTTCCCCTTCCCCATCTCCTCCCAGATCCTCCCCCAACTCCCCACCCATTTAAATACACACTTTTCCTTTCTCTCTCATTAGAACACAAACAGGAATCTAAAAACCAATAAGTAAGATAAAGTAAAAGCAAACAAGAATAGGATCTACCAGGAGAAAAAGACCCCAAAGAAAAGGCTCAAGAGACACAGGGACATACACACAGAAATCCCATAAAAACACAACACTGGAAACCATAATATGTATGTAAAAAGAACTATAAGTAAAAAAGAAAGAAAGGAGGAAAGGAAGAAAGAAAATGCCCAGACAAGGAACCTCCAAAAATGCCATTGAGTTCATTTTCATGTTTGAGTTCTGGGAATTGAACTCAAATCCTCAAGCTTATATGCCAAGCATTTTACTGGTTGAGTGAACTACCAAGGCCTTGGGTGTGGTTTTGATGATGAGTTGGGTATGTATGTAAAGGGCAGTATGATCTAAAAGCACATTGTCTTACTATAGAAATAACAAAAAGTTGGCATAATGCCGAGACTCTGAAATGCTCTTTTCTTTTTGCTAAGAATGGTCACTTTCTTTCTGCCAGAGATTGCTCTTCCCCAAACATGTCCTTCTGGGAAGTTAGTTTTCTCTGAGAGTGTGGCTTCATCCTCTTGTCCTTTTCCCTAAGAGGCTGCTAGGTATGGGTGAGTAAGAACACACTGCTGGGATGTCTGATATTTGATCATCAGCGAGAATGGAACGAGGCAAATAGGGAGGCCTGCAGAGGGTAGCGGGAGCTGGTCTCAGCACGTTATGGGAAGTCAGTGCTGAGACCCTACTTATAATGGGAAATCATGAAGAAACGTGCTTGAGGGGCTGACAGGGGTAATCGAGAACACCAGCATGCTCAGAATCTATTCTGTTCACTCACAGGTTTTTAAGGACCAAACCCATCTTCCTAAATGCTTGTTTGGCAAGCAACCCTATGTATAAAGAACTATGCATATATAGAAAAGAAAGGGCATACCCCTACCTCAGTTTTTTTTTTTTTAAGCTTTACCATAAAATAAATACTTATTAATTTCCACACCACAAACTGAGGGAGCTGCCACACATGAGTTTCTTTCATGGGTAATTGATGTGCCCATGACTCCTTAAGTTATATGTAGCATAGAGATGGCTTCCAAATAGAGCCTGGAGAGAGGGACAGATTCAGAGATGAGAGCCAAAGATGGCTAGAAATTACAGACTGATGGAGGTCAGCAAGAGACTAGTTATTCAATCTATCTCCTGGGGGTTAGAGCCAGACTTTCTCCAGTGATTCCAAAATTACTTGGCAGTTTCATTAGGGTGAAAGGCAGTGCAGACTCATAAACACAGAGTACAGGTTGTCTCTTAAAATTTAGTTGGACGTGTCAACCAAACGCAGAGAGAGAAAACAGCACTTAACAGTCTGCTCATCAAGGACATTCCTCCAATTTGTGGGCCAGAGGAAGGGGAATAAGAAGGGGATTTAGTTGCTGTATTTGACACTATGTTTACATTTATACCCTAATGAAAATTCTGCCAATCAGTACTTCTAGAAAAACTGATACACCACAGTGGATCCTGTATGGGGCAGGGGAGCTGTCCTCAAGTTCTGGTGCTGATATGCAGCATCACAGATTTCTAGCATTTGAAATACCTCTACAATATGAACTAGCATGTGTTCTCAGTTCTAACAAGAGTTTTGGCTTGGTCACACATGAACAATGTAGAATTAAATGAGTATTTATCCAACCACTAGAGAATCAAGGAAAAATTCTGCAAATAGTCTCAATGTGATATATAGAGGTAAATAGCAGTGGTCACTATCTATAAGGTCTTCTATCTTAGATATAGAAACAGACTTTTCCCTTATCCTGAATGGGCATGAAGCCATATTCCTGGCCAGTGGGATGTGGGAAATTACACATAATCTCTATGTGTAACTGTTGTACCAAACTATTTAAGTAATGTGTAAATATGTAGCTTTCTCTTTCCCCAGAAGCAATAACAAGACAGACCATGTCTAAGAGACAGAAGTACACAGAGAATCAATTATCTTGGATCTCAAAAGATCTCACCTGAAAGGTCCATCCACACAGGACTTCCAGAACTACAGGAAAGTTGTAATGAAATAGAAATAAAACATTCTGTGTTTTAACTCAATGAAAGTTTCGAGCATCTCTTATGCTATCTTGCCACATCTTAACTGATATTCTAAACTAATCATTTTGTCTACAGATCAACTCTATCACAATAAAACCTCATCCTGATGCTAATAAAATTAAATACATATATAAGGAAGGAAAGTGATTAGTCACATGGAGGGAAAAAGAGGACATACAAGTGTCCTTCCCCAGTGGTGGTGACTTCTATATTAGTTTATTTACAGATGCTAGGAAAGAACTATTTTCAGAGGCTTGGATGCTTATTTGGAATAAAAGTCAATTTTTCAGTCTTCTTTAAAGGGTTCAAGGGATCCATATTGGATTTCTTAAGATCAGAGTTCTATGTAGGAAGAATCCAGGTTAAGGTTAACATCACAGCCACAAGATGATAGACATGAGCATCAAGCCAAGGTCAAAGAGTATGAGAGCTGAACAACATCAGAAGGTTGGTCAAGCCCACAGGTTATCTTTTTAAGAGAATTGTTTCATTAGAAAATCCAGATTGCAGAGCTCTAGGGAAGAAAAGGTAGAAAAACTGAAAGTAGACATGTAAACCAGAGATTCAAATTTATTTGGTGGTAAGGAAAAGAAACAAGGCTGTAGGTAGAGAGAAAAGATCAAAGTTGAATGTGATTGAAGATAGGAATAAGATCATCTGATGACAGGAAGTATGAGGTTAGAAGTTACTGGGCATGACAGACACTCCTATAATCCCAGCACTTGAGGGCTGAAGCAAGAGAATCTTGAGCTCAAGGCCAGCCTGAGCCACATATGAGACATTGTTTAAGAAATATGGACAAGTGTAAGATAGTATCTCAGTGCCATTTTGATTTGCACTTACCAGATAACTAAGGATGTTGAGCAATTCCTTAAATGTCTTTCAGCCATTTGAGATTCTTCCATTGAGAATTTTGTTTAGCTCTCTAGCCCATTTTTAAATTGGATTGTTAGGTATTTTGATGTCTAGTTTCTTGAGTTCTTTATATATTTTGGAGATCAGCCCTCTATCAAATGTGGGGTTGGTGAAAATCTTTTCTCATTCTGTAGGCTATCATTTTGTCTTATTTACTGTGTTGTTTGCCTTACAGAAGCTTCTCAGTTTCAGGAGGTACCATTTATTAATTGTTGCTCTCAGTATCTGTGCTACTGGTGTTATATTTAGGAAGTGGTCTCCTGTGCCAATGTGTTCAAGACAACTTCCTGCTTTCTCTTCTATCAGGTTCAGTGTAACTGGTTTTATGTTGAGGTCTTTGATCCACTTGGACTTGAATTTTGTGCATGGTGACAGATATGGATCTATTTGTAATCTTCTACATGTTGACATCCAGTTATGCCAGCACCATTTGTTGAAGATGCTTTCATTTTTCCATTGTACAGTTTTGACTTCTTTGTCAAAAATCAGGTATTCATAGGTGTGTAGGTTAATGTCAGGGTCTTCAATTTGATTCCACATATCAGTTGTTATGCCAATACTAAGCTGTTTTTATTACTATAGCTTTATAGTAGAGCTTGATGTCAGGGATGGTGATGCCTTCAGAGGTGGCTTTGATGTACAGGATTCTTTTAGCTATCCTGGGTTTTCTGTTTCTCCAAATGAAGTTAAGTATTGTTCTCTCCAGGTCTGTGAAGAATTGTGTTGGGATTTTGATGGGGATTGCACTGAATCTGTAGATTGCTTTTGGTAAGGTTGCCATTTTTACTATGTTAATTCTACTTATCCATGAGCATGGGAAATCTTACCATTTTCTGATACCTTTTCCAATTTATTTCTTCAAAGACTTAAAGTTCTTATCATACAAGTCTTTCACTTGCTTATTAGAGTTATCCCAAGGTATTTTATACTATTTGTGGCTATTATAAAGGGTGATGTTTCTCTGATTTCTTTCTCAGCCTGTTTATCATTTATATAAGAGGGCTACTGATTCTTTTGAGTTAATCTTGTATCCTGCCACATTACTGGAAGTGTTTATCAGCTGTAGGAGTTCCCTGGTAGAATTTTTGGGATCACTTATGTATACTATCATATCATTTGAAAATAGTAAAAATTTGACTTCTTCCTTTGCAATTTGTATCCCCATAATCTCCTTTTGTGGTTTTATTGCTCTAGCTAGAACTTCAAGTACTATATTGAATGGCTAAGATAAAAATTACTGAAAACAGCTTATGTTGGAGGGGATGTGGAGCAAGGGGAACACTCCTCCATTGTTGGTGGGAGTGCAAACTTGTACAGCCACACTGGAAACCAGTGTGGTGGTTTCTCAGAAAACTGGGAATCAATTTTCCTCAAGACCCAGCTATACCACTCTTGGGCATATATCCATGGAATGCTCAATCATACCACAGAGACACATGCTCAACTATGTTCATAGCAGCATTATTTATAATAGCCAGAACCTGGAAGCAACCTAGATGCCCCTCAACTGAAGAATGGATTAAGAAAATGTGATACATATACACGATAGAGTACTACTCGGTGGAGAAAAACAATGACATCATAAAATTTGCAGGCAAATGGATGGAACTAGAAAATATCATCCTGACTGAGGTAACCCAGATTCAGAAGGACAAATATGGTATGTATCTCATAAGTGGATACTAGATGTAAAGCAAAGGATAACCAGACAACAACCCACAACTCCAGAGAAGCTAGCTAACAAGGAAGACCCAAAGAGGAATGCATGGATTGCTCTGGAAATGGAAAATAGATGAGATCTCCATGAGTAAACTGGGGACAAGGGGTGGGAAGTGGAGGGTAAGGAGTAGGGGATGAGGAATAAGAGAATGGGATGGTCGAGCTAGAACAGGAATGGAGTGGGAAAGCAATGAAAGAGATACCATGATAGAGGGAGATATCATGGGAATAGAGAGAAGCTTGGTGCTAGGAAAGTTGCCAGGAATCCCCAAGGATGACCCCAGCTTAGACTACTAGAAATAGTAGAGAGAGTGCCTAAACTGAACTGGCTTATCCCAGTGATCAGACCAGTAAATACCCTAACTGTCATCACAGAGCTTTTCTCTAATCACTGGTGGAAGCAGATACAAAGATCCACAGCAAAACACAAGGCAGAGTTCCAGGAGTCCGGTCAAAGAGAGAAAAGAGGCATTCTATGAGCAAGTGCATCAGGATCATAACGGGGAAACCTGCAGAGATGATGAAACCAAACTAGTGGCCACTCAAAAAAGTTGGGTGGAGCCTGCATGTGACTGGACTAGGCCCTCTGCCTAAACAATTGTGTAGCTTGATCTGCTTGGGGGGCCCCTGGTGGTAGGATCAGAATCCATCCCTGGTACATGAGTGGGGCTTTTTGGAGCCCACTACCTATGATGGGACACCAGGTGCAGTCTTGAGGCAGGGGGAAGGGCTTGGACTTGCCTCTACTAGATGTGTCTCTCCATGGGAGGCTTTGCCTTTTTGTAGGGGGAGTACGGGTGGGTGAGCAGGGGGAGGCTGGGGGGACAGGAGTAGAAAAGGGGGGTCTCTGATTGGTATGTAAAATGAATGAAAAAGTTTTCTTAATAAAAAAGAAAACAAACAAACAAACAAAAGAGATACAGACAAGAAGTTTCTGTTGCATTTGAAGGGGATGGGACTTAGAACACAGACAGAAGATACTTACCACAAAGTGGGGGTCACATGAAGGTTTTAAAATGTAGTCTTCTTTTCTTATTAAGTGGTTGGCATCACCATACAACCAATTTACAATGATCAAGAGATGTAGGAGTCATCCCAGGCAGTCATCACACTGCATCTCTTCTGACCACTGACATTCTCCCATCTCCACGGCTATACAACCTCACAAGAATCCCTTAATGCTACATTGCTATGACTCTATTCCTACAGCCTTTTGAGTAGGCCCTTAATTCTGATGAAACTGTCATAATTACAGCTTTATTCCTCACCACCTGTGTGACTACAGGCAAATTATAAATCTCCCAGTTTCTTATCTACAAAATGGAAATAAAAACTACTTTAAACGCTGTCTACAAAGTTAAATAAGTACCCAGCATAGCAATAATAAAAATTTCTTAAACTCCATAGCCCTGGAATTTTGGGCCACTATGTCATCAGGATGATCTTGATAATGAGATACTGATGAATGTTTCTTAAATGTGAGGTATTGATGCAGGCAAGGAAAGTATAGAAACAAATCAAACTCAGTCCATTCTTCAAAGAACTCATGATGATTGACTGTCATCATGCAAACACACAAATGATAACACAATGAGTTGAGTATGACAGCAGTAGTTAAGGAAGCCTTATGGTCCATGGGATCAAGTCCAGGGTTCTTGTTAGCTTGGAACTGAAGACACTGCCTGTTGTCAATCTTGTCTGACTCTCCATCCTTTACCATTTCTCATCTTAGTGGATATTCCAGAAAAACAAACAAACAAACAAAAAACACACAACAACAAAAAACCTTTTAACTTTCCTTAAGACTTGACAATACTTCAAATTATTCCTTGACTTTATAATTTTGCTTCTAATACCCAGAATGTTTCTATTTCTCTCTAGTTTCCTAAGTTAACTGCTGCTCATCATTGTAACTCAGCTCATATGTGGTCGTCATCAGACTCTTTGTTGGCACTTTATCATATGTTCGCTACTCTTGTCATACTTAATTCACAATGTTATCATTTGTGTGTTTGCATGAGACAGTCAACTCTCATGAACTCTTTGAAGGATGGGCTGAGTTTGACTTGTTTCTGTGCCTTCTTTGCCTACACCAGTATCTTGAGCAGTCATCAAATATTCAGTGAATGGTAATGGGATGAATGTCTGCATAGAGCAACCACAAAGCAATCAGTCAGTGTAGAAGGTGTAAGACCAATTCTACCTAGTCTATATCTTCATGGAGCATATGACATCTGCTCTAACGATCTCTTATTTTCAGAATCATTGAAATGGAAGGTATCAAGACCTACAGTCACAAGAAAATACAACATAATATATTATATCAAAAGCTCTCTAATTTATACTTTGCTGGTTTTTAACACATCTTTCAATACACAAACATATACTCAAGCCTTCCTTTGATTTTTGTCTCCAGATTCATAACATTACAGGCTAGTTCAGTCTAGAAAATTGTACCCAGCTTTGCAGACTGAAATCAAATGTGCAATCCTCTTGCTTTGGTTCTGGGATACAAAGAAAGCTATACTGCTGGTGCATGGCATCTCTGCCTAGCTATTTGCTGGAGTGTGCCATGCTGCATGGGGTTCGGGCAAAAAGAGAAGAGTGGGATAATGAGTGAAGCTGTTGGGTGTGGCACTGATTAAGATCTTCAGACTCCCTGGTGTCCGTCTCCATATAGTCAAACTTGGGCATTGCCTTGTTTTCCCCATCTCTACAAAATGGAAAGAATTTTATAACTCTAGATCTATCCTACCCAACAAGATCCAAAGAGCAAAGAGTCAGCCTCCATATCTTAAATGACTCAAAAAATCTTTAAGCAAAAGCTAGTGTCCTCAATCCCACCTGCAGAACCTCAACATGTAAAAGAACCCTTCATCCTCTGCCCCCTCCTTTAGAAGTATGTGACAAGCTGTAAGAGAAATATCTAACTGGGCTGCCAAAAATTAAGCAGAGGAAGCTAAACTGAGCCTAGAGTATCATTAGACAAAGAATATCCCTTTTGTTTTCAGAAGAAGGAAGGGATTGTTATATGTGGTTAAGAAATTAAAATTAATGAATGATCATTCTTATGGAAACCAAAAGGCTGACAAGGTGTCTCTTCAACTTATAGAGGAATGTTCTATAAATAGAGGTCTCTATGGGAGAGTATCAGGGCTGTTTGGTTTCCACTGATGATCCTAAAGGCTACTGCAGTGGTTGCTGTAGAGTTTCGTAGGGTAGACAAAGGAGGAGCTTAACTGATGGGGGACCAGGATAAAGGTTCATCTTTGTGTCTCTTGGTATAGTGACCATCCAGAGTCAGTTACACATCAGTGGCTAAGAGGACACACTCCCAGAGTAGAAGGTCTCTTCATCCTCGGTGGGCTGAGGTTGTCTTGGTTTCCTATTCTGCAGACCCAAATCTTGCCATAGATTGTGAGAGAATATTTGCAAAGCACATATCTGACAAAAGGTGGGTCTGTAGAAATATGACTAACTTTTACAATTCAGTAAGGCACAACATGATTTTAAAAATGGCAAATTTCAAACATTTTTGCCAGAGAAGATATACTCATGGCAAATAAGCATATGGAAAGACATTTAGAATCATCAGTCATAAGGAAAAGTACAAATTAAACTCACAATAATTTAGCTCCCCCCAACTAAATAAATAGCTCTTTTGTTGTTGTTGTTTTTTCTGAGACAGGGTCTTATGTATTCCAGGTCAACCCTCAATTTGCTGTGTACCTGAGGATAACATTGAACTCCTGATCCTTCCACCTCTACTGTAGCTGGGGCTACAGGTGTGTGTTACTATATCCAGGGAGGTTAATATCTTTTTTTTTTTTTTTTTTTTTTTTTAAATCTGACCATACCAAATGTTAGTGAAGCCGGGAAGCGATTGGAATTCCTATACATTGCTGACAAAAATGCCAATAGCATCCTGCCTGGAGAGCAGTTTCCTAGTTGCTTATACTGTGAATCAGCAGCCCCATTCTTGGGTCTTTAACCCAAGAGAAACAAAAATGTACCTACAGGAACTCTGTTCAAGAGTGATCGCTCAAAACTGGAAAAAGCCCAGGGCCCAGCAACTGGTGGGTGGAAAACTGAGTGCACCCATGTCAGAGAACACCCACTGGTGAGGGGAAAGGAACAACACAATGGCGATTCTTCAAAGTGTTGGGGTGAGTGAAGGGAGTCAACTATGAAGGGCCTCAAATTGTCTCATTCCATGTACACGTAATTCTCAGAAGGGTAAAGCCACAGAACGGAAATCAGTGACACCCAATGCTGGAGAAGGGCACAAAGATTGACTCCAAAATGCAGGAGGGGATGGTGGGGTGATGAAAGTGTCTGTATGGGAGCTGGAGTAGTTGACTCCACTGCTACATGCATTTCTTTACGTCTTTGGCACTAGGTCTTTTGAACAAATCTATTTTGACACATGGTAAAGATGCAAAGAGTAGTGAGAGCTTCCATACCCCCTTCACCCAGCTTTCCCTCATGCTGAAAGCATCCACAACTGTTCTCTAACACAGCCTGGAAATGGCTATCACTACGGTACTGGGACTACGCTCTAGGCTCTACTATAAGGTCCCTGGCCTTTGTACTTCATTTTGTATTCTTTTCCAGGCTTCCACTTTCTCAGCACCTTATTCCAACAGGTCCTCAATCTCTCACTATCTTCTTGATCTTGGTGCTTTTGGTGACCACTACTCAGTTATTTTGTAGAATGCCTGACAATTTGGGCTTGTCCAACGTTTTGCACAGTTGGGATGAGTTTACTCTCTTCAGCCTCTTACCCAGGGGCTCATGATGCTGGCAGGTCCCCTTACAGACAGCAACTCTGGTCTCTGGAGTAAAGTGGATTCTGTTGTAAGGTTGTTTTCTTTTTTTTTTTTTTTCCTTTCTGCTGTTAATCAAGCTGCTGAACAATTAAATACAGTTTGCAAACATACTACTTCTTTCCAAACTCTTGCCAACTAAATTTTGTAACCCAGGGCAGATCTCTCTACAGCAGCTATTATTGCAGTATTACTTTACAGTTTTACCTTTTCTTTTATGCTCTTAAATTTTGGTCCTAATAAATTGGAACTTTTTTTTTTTTGAAACACAGTTTTGTGGTAACATCTTTTTCTGAAAACACCTCTCACCTTTGAAAACATTGAACTTTTGCCAGACCTTGCAATCAAATTAACAACATACCTTGAAAGCACTTAAAATTATGCCCTTAAACTTGCTGTCCTATTGTGCACCTAGCCTGTTTTTTAACCTGCCTTTAAGAAAACAATGTAACCCTTAACATGCCTTTGGTTTTCCTGTGATCATCTTTTAAGACCTAAGCTACATGAATATATACTCTTCCATGCCTCTGACCCAAAATAATGTGTGTGTATGCTGTGGTAATCATTTGCTGAAAACAGCCCAGGTTGAAAATGACCTAAAATAACAAATACCTGAATGGATGTTGGAAGCAAAGTATGGCTATAGATTCATGGCATTTGGCTGTAGTTTTGAGTGATGTTTTGGATAGTAAAGTCACTTCTTCTGTTGAGAAACTCTGTTAAAAGATGCTGTAGAAAAGCACTGCCCCCCCCTTCCTCATTCATAGCATGTTTTCTGTGTTGTCCAATAAATACAAGTCAACGACTTTTGTTAGGGACAAACAAGAGACAAGGACAGACATAGATCTTGATCTCGATCTCTCTCTCTCTCTCTCTCTCTCTCTCTCTCTCTCTCTCTCTCTCTCTCACACACACACACACACACACACACACACACACACACACACACACACACACATACATATAGGCCACAGACCCCAAACCACAAACGACAGACAGATGGAAGGCACAGTATGAGAAATGGAGAATTAAAATGTGGGCTCACTCTTGATCTAAACTAGTCCAACAGAAAGTCAGTCTCTCTCTCTCTCTCTCTCTCTCTCTCTCTCTCTCTCTCTCTCTCTCTCTCTCTCTCTCTCTCTCCTTCTCTCTCCTTCTCTCTCTCTTTCATTCCTTGATGTGACACCCATAATCTAATGGCTAGTGTATCTATTACCTAAAATATTTAGGGCTAGAAGTGCTTATGATTTTGAATGTTTTTTAAAGATAAAGTATTTGAATATACACAAGGAATATCTTGGGGATGGGATTCTAGCCTAAACATGAAACTCATTTGTGTTTCATATATCACCTATATACCCTAGCCTGAAAGTAAGTGGTTTTTTGTTTGTTTGTTTTTTGTTTTCCCAGTGCCAGGGAAAAAACTCAAGGCCTCATGCATGTTAGGTAAGTAAGTGTTCAACCAATAGGAAAGACTACCCAGGAAGTCCACAGAGTCTTTACCTTTCCCATGCCTGTACTTAGATACCACCAGCCTGAAGGTGATTTTGGATTAAAACACACAGACACATACACACACACACACACACACACACACACACACACACACACACACACACACAAAACTAAGTTATAGATAAGAGAAAATAAACTTTTCACTTATGATGTTACTTTGACATTCAAAAAGTTGAATTTGGGGGCACTTGAGATTTTAGATTTTTTTTCAGATTGAGGTTATTCAATCTATAATCATAGAGCCATAATCTCTGTCTCAAAAAACAAGGTGAAGAGCAACAGAAGAAAACACCCAATGCTGACCTCTAGTCTCTGTTATGTGTATGCATAGGTGAGTGTATAAATATACAAGTATACTTGTATACACAAGTACATATACCTTCCGATGATGATGATGATGACGATACAGAAAGATCTCATATATCCTTCACCCAATCTTCACTAATGGCTACATCTCACACAACTACAGAATAAAATCAAATTAAAGAAAGCTACATTGGCATAAACTGGGACTACAATTGATGTCACTTTATCATGTCTAGATCACTATATCCACCAGTCATAACTGGCAATCACATGTAAATCATACTTCAACACACCTAGCAAAAGACAGAATCAATTCATCAAACCTCTGCAAGGACAACAATGGTGCTATGTCACCCTCAGCTCTCACGACTGCTGCTGTGGCTTCCCAGATGGTTTGTCCCCTGCACTTGGGGTCCCAGTAGCTTAGATGATCAAAAGAGGCCAGTGCAGGTGATAAAGAAAGCGGGGAAAGGCCTCTCCTTTATCATGACCCCTGACTATTTCTAATCTGGATGGATTAGATTAAAAAGAGCCATGAACACCTGGGCCCAGCACATCTCTGGAACTACTGGAGTGATGTCCACAAGTTCTCTCCTCCATATCAGCATGGTTCCATTTCCTCCCATTTCCTCTCTTTGCCTAACCCCCTTCCTGTCATTTGCATACACCAAGTGTAATACTCCTCAGGGCCTTCATATTTGCTCTTCTCTTTATATGAATTCTTGCCTTCCCAGATATTTAGTGGCAAGCTCCCATGCCATCCCAACAGCCTCCTAGGCTAACTGATTCACCCTTCCTTGTCTGTCACGCCGGCGCCTGGAACACAGTCTTCTTTCCAGCACTGCCATAAGAAAATAGCACTGCAGTAACTGACTCTCTACCATGTTCTTTGTCTCTCAAAGGTTTCCTCTGGTCCATGAGATTCACAGCTCATAAGTACTGTGTTCCCTGCCTTTAACTGCTACTGTTCACCTTTTAGATCTGTGTGGGGCCCCGTGAAATAGACTCTTTCCCCAGATCTCGTCCCCTTCCTTCATTCCCATTCTCTCATCCCTTTTTTCATCCTCAGTTTTCTTTATGCCCCCTCTCCATCCCAACACACTTCCCCAGGGATTAAAAATGAAGACTACATGGGATGAGAATGTAGCTTGGTGGTATACCAATTGTCTAGTATGTACAAGACACAGGGTTCCATTCTCTGTATAACAAAATGATTAAAAAGCAGGAGAAAGTAAAGGAGGAAAAGAAGGAGGGGGAGGAAGAAGAGGATAAGGTGCCGATGGCTGGTTTTAAAGACACTGGCAAATTTCAAAGACATACAGGGGGTCCCACCTGCTCCCTCCTGGCCCTTCCTGAAGCATCTCCTTGCACCTTGCCTTCCCTTGGCTCTCGGCCTATGCGTACTGGGTGCTTAGGAGGCATGCCCAGAAGGGAGGCCTCTTATTCAGTTGTCTCTACACTATTTTATTCATGAACTAGACTTCAGCCAATAGAAAAGGTTGCTCAAGAAACCCACAGGCTCCTTGGCCTTCCCATGGCTGTCCTTGGTCCCACTCCAGTCTAGTTAGCTATGTTATTATTTCTTTAGAGTGGCTGGTAGCCCCACTTTCTATATATTTCATGAAGGAGAAGAAGGGATGGAGAATAAAGAAAGACTGGTTATCAAGGAAAAGACATTTCTCCGCTCTCTGGTCAGCCAAGAAGATTTTCTGAGCTCATTTCTGCCCTGGAAATGCTTCTGAAATGAGCCCCCTGCATTGGTGGTGGGTTTTTCTTTTATGACCAGTGGGTAATAGCATTTTCTGATTTATGAATTGGCATGGGGGGGGAGGTGCTGAACCCCAGATGGGCTCATGGGGGGGGGGAAGCTGCCATATAAATACTCCTGTCACAGAAAATTATTGTTTTCATCTTGATTTTTTAAAAATTTCTTTTGTGTGGGATTTAAGAGTATTGAGTAGGAAGGAGATACTTGGCCTCTCTTTCTTATAAGCAAAAATGTTCAGACATTCTCCAGAGACAACATCTTGCTTTGAAGACAATTACCAGATCGTTTGATTATTTGAAGCATTTTTGGTTCTGTGTGAAAGTTAAAGCCATGGACCTGGCCTGTACAGACATGGAAGGTTTTCATGTGATGAGTTTAGCTCAGGGTCTATTTGGGATTATCTTTCCCATTGCTTAAGAGAAGGCTATTTCATGTAAGTCCCTTCCAGCCTCAAATCAGTACTTAACATTCATTCAGCTGAACCAAATACCAATTGGGAATCCACAACGTACCATCACCAAGCAGAACCCATGATGGGGGTGGGGAGGTAAGGAAGGGCTGCAAGACAAATAGGAGACCCAGGCTGTGCCATGCAGGAACATGGAGCTTAGGGTACATGCATAAGGGAGATTCAGTATGGATCATGAGCTCAGAAGCCTGCATGGAATTTCCTTGGGGATATGAGTCACAGAGGAACCTGGACAGATGCTCAAAGCAGGGGCTCAGGAGGGAAGCCACATATCATGTAGCTATGCAGAGGATGGGAAATTGTTAGCAGGATATGTGTTTAAGGTCTTTCTCTGAAATAAACCCATAACTTCCCTATGGATAAAGACCCTGTTTCAGACTTTGTTCTACCCTTTATATATCCCTCTAAGGCAGGAAAATCCACATCCCTTTCTATCAAAGGTAGTTTATATTTTAGACTTTGTCTAAATGATGCCACCCTGCTTCTGTGGTAAACAGAGGCATGTAGTAAAATGTTGATGAATGGGGTGATCAAGTTCCTATAGAATTTCACTCACAAAAGCAGGCATTTGCTTGGATTTGGGCTGCACCAGGCCAGCTTGTCTCATAGATGAACAATAAGCACATGCTGAATTCAGTTGAAAGGACACCAGTGAATGACAATGACTCTCACTTAAAAGAGGAACCAGACCTGACCCAACAAAGTAAACACATGCAGAACCTGTTACAAGAGTTATTTTCTAGGGGGAAAGATTCCCATGGTACATGTACCATGCAGGCTATTGGATAAACAGACATTATGCAATAGATCTCCTCCATGTAATCCACAGTTTGGAATCTCCTTTGTTATGCAAGAGACTCAGAAAGTATTTCCTCCCCATAGCACAAAGCCTCAGGCACAGTTAAGAGAAAGGCTTTCTATCCTCACGCCCAGTCTTGGGATGATAACTGACTGGCTGGGCGGCAAGCTTCTTATAAAAGCCATGGCTTGATGGAATGGGGGCAGCTCAGGCTCTTGCCAGTATATTTAACCAGGAGTTTTCTATTCACCCTCTAGTTTATTTCTTTGTTTTCACAGTAGAATAAACTCTAAATTCCAGGGGTCAACTCAGTGCCTGCCACCATCCATGCATGGCCAAAACTCCCCATTGGTGGCATCAGTCAATGCCAAGTAGTTAATAATGACCAGCCTCTTCGCTAATGGCCCAAGGCAGGGGTCCTCATGGAGGTAAAGCCTCTAGGAGAGAGACCTACAGCTCTATGGGGGACAATGGTTTGCAGGATGCATTTCTGCTGGCCATTTTCAAGGGCATATCCCATCTATGCTCAGCTCTTTAGAAAGGTAGTAATTAGTTTTTTCCTGTTCAATGCACATGGTGAATGCAGCAGGATTTGGCATTTGGAGAACCATTGGATTATTCTGCCCCTCTCATCTTGGCTTGCCCCAGGTTTATGTCCATAATAAAGAAATAACAAGACTAGAAGGCTTATTTGGGGTAGTGGGGACTCATATCCCACAGAGACAAATGGGACTTTCAAGTGTCAAGGCTTCAGTCAAGGAGAGGAGACTGTAAAGTAAGCATTCATCATCACCAGGTTGACTCTGTGTCTCAGACCACACAGTGTCACTTGCAAACTGCAGGTGGCAATTACAAGCACTACATAGTAAGCTCCTAGAGGGACCAAGCTTATCTTGTACATCTGTGGGTATCCCTAGCATGGAGATCTATGCAGAATTATGGGAACAAAGATTTCCAAGGCTGTACAGTATGATGTGGTAATCCATAGAGCTTCCCAACTGCAGAGTGTTGACTCACTGTGACAGTTTCTAACTATGTTACCTCATTGATGCCACCAGGCAGCAGAACAGCTGGAAAATGCCTAGTATAGACTGTGCCCCCAGATATAGGTCTCCTGTAGACCTGAGGGGACCTCCATCTCCTTACAGAGATGTACAAATGCTTGTTTTCCACCTGGATCTTCCTGTGGTGACAGGTTAGAAAATCTTCATCTGGTTCATGAATGAGAGGGACTCAGAAGTCTTGAATAAAGACCTGAATCCTGCCTACCACTTGACTGGTTGATTGCCCATTTCCTTATGGCCTTGCTCCACAGCTATCTATGAAAACACCCACAGAGAATTAGTCAAGCCCAATTGCTGAGATTAAGAAGTCACCTGAATTAAGATGAATGGGAAGACAGAAAATGACATCAGTGTGCCTTGAAATGTAAGAGGAATGTTCAAAACCAAGGGCAATGTGGTGCTAGCGTAGGTGAGGTATCCCCTCTAGACCAATCTTTTCATTTTGACAGTGGCTCATGCAAGAGACATGTTTCACATTGTAACTTGGGACATATCCTCATGTACCTATACAGTAGAGCAAATAGTACTTATCTTCACTATGTTTGATAGACACCATTTTATTTGTTTTTATTTTATTCCATTTAAAACAAAATTCTGCTCATGACCCTTTAAATTGATTTCATGACCTACCAAATTAATTTCATGACCCCTTAATGTGTCATGACTGGCAGCTTGAAAAACACTAGCCTGACCCTATACTAGCTTTGCCTCCATCCCCAGGAAGCTCCTCCTCACTATTTCAAGGGAGAATCTCCCATATATGGCTCACAGATATGGATTATACAAGGGGCTAGAGGGCATGGGGCAAACATTCATCAAGAAGGGAGCTAACCACACTTTCCCCTTCACTCTTATTCAAAGCAGGCTCTAGAAACTTCTGAGCAAGGGCTAGACAGTAAACTCTTGGTGTAAAGGAGACAGTTGAGAAAGCAACAGGGAAGTGAAAATAAGAGAGAGAGAGAATAGTTTATAGAGAAGCTATAGATCAACTGATATCCATGGTTGTAGTGAGCAGAGGAAGCTCTAAGTGAGGGAAATTCTAAGGGAATGTGCATTGTTGACATGGGCATGGCCATGACAAGTACTGTAGCCTTGGACCCATAGAATACTGACAAAGTTTTTCTGCATGTGAGCCGGGCTTGGAATTGACAAAGGCTTCTTCCTCTGGTCCAGGTGTGAGTGTTTACTAACAATAGATTAGTGGGTGCAAGAACTGGCAGCTGCAACTGGCAGCTTCCTCTACTCGATGTCTCCATCCTGATATGGCTCACCCACAGAGACCTCCTACCCAGACTAGCCAACCACCCCCTCTGTGCTGTACACAACAGACATGTTGAGATTCCATGTTTGCTTGGCATTTAATGATACAGGAATCCGACATCTGGGGGTCAATATATTCCAATGGTTTCTATCAATGGCCGCCACATGGAGAAGGATATCCCACAGAGAAATAGATGTAAAGATGGGCATTGTCAGCTAAGCTGTCTACCTCAAGGTAATAATTTGTTTTTTTAGGCTCATGAACCAGTTAAGTGAAGATTTGCGTTAGAGGTTGGCTAGTAGATTCTCATCTTCCCTGGTGTCAGCGGCTTTCTTACAACACATAGGACAGCACTGAGTTCTTACACATATCTTAGCAAGTGAGACACAGTGCCCTGGGAAAGTTTTTTTTTTTTTTTTTTTTTTTTAAAGTGTGTAGGTTTGTGACTAAGTTTTCAAAATTTTTAGGTATAAATTTTTCAAGTGGCACACTCATTATCTTCACTAAATCACATCATGATAAAAACACATTCCAAACATTCTTTCCCCACAGTGTTCTATCCATGCTATCATTTCTGTCTAAGAGTACCCACTTCCCCACTCTGAGTTACTATATTACCTTTATGCTGAAGGGTATGAAGTGTGTTTTATTTTTTCTTCAAAGCTATCAGAAAAGTGGCATTTCCTGACAGCTGCTTGTCAGAACTGAAAAGGTCAACAAATGTGGAACATTTTGGTTCCTTTAAAAGAAAACTGTTTAATTAAGTTTCCAAAAACAGCACATGTCTGTGTTCTAAAATAAATAAATAAATAAAGGTCCCTTCCATAGGACTGCAAAGCACCATAAAAATACTATTTAAAGGGTTGTGTTTATGATGTTGATAATGTCTGTCCCAAATAAACTACAAATCCATTGTAACATGTGACAGAATCATCTTGCAAGAATGCAAATGTTACTCTATCCAAACGGTGAAGCCCACCGAGCTTCATGCTTTCTTGTTGGTCAATGCTGTTGTGGGATGACCAAGCATGCTTGATATAGGCCTGGGGCAGGGAGGGGGCAAGTATCAATTGATGTGAAACACAAAGCCAAATTTCTAGCTTTAAATAGAAAATTTAAAAAGTAATAATGATCAATGAAAACAGAGGCCATGAATTAAAGCAAGGAGGGGTATGTGGGGAGGGTTTAGAGGGAGGCGAGGGAAGGGAAAGATGATGCAATTATAATCTCAAAAATAAAAATAAAAAATTAGAAATGGAAAGAATCGTTTCCTTTAAGCCATTAAATTGTTCTTTCAGCACCTTTTAGGCTTTAAATGCAGAGTACTATGACAGAGGTAAGGGATGGCTCAGTGGTGAAGAGTACAGGCTGCTCTTTCAAAGGACAAGGGTTCAATTCCCAGCCCCCATATGATGGCTCACAACCATCTGTAACTCAGGGGATCTTATGCCCTCTCTGGCCTCTGTGGGCACCAGGCACACACATGGTACATAGATTTGCACACAAAACACAGATATGTGTGCAGGTACAACATCCATACATGTAAAATAATATTCTTAAAAGATCAGAAAAATGGGAATCTAGATGTTTTCGAGTTCAGTTTCTGATGTTTTGTAATAAAATAATACATAAATAAATTCCTCCAGACCATAGTGAATTTCTGGATCCTGGATGGTCAGTGTTTGATCTGAATGATTGAAAACAAAGGTGCCAGCATTTAAGGATAAACAATGGTCCCTAACCTGAAAACCATCTGAGAAGATGCAACTCCCAGTTTGGACTGTGTGACTTACTAATAGATGATGGTAGGTCAGAGGCAGAATCTCAATAGTTCTAATTAAGTGAATAAGTTTTAGAAAAGGATGCTGAGTGATAGATTAAAGCTGAAGGCTGAGTTCAGAGCCAAAGGGAGCTTAGGGTGCAGAGACCTGTGAGTTTGTGGAAGCCCAATTGGGTCAGATATTAGCGACTAGAAGGAGAGTCTCTGCCCAACTGTACTGGAGGCTTTCAGGATCTGCTGTAAAGAACTTTGATTCCCCCAGATCACCAGTGCTGCGATCTGAAAGTCTACCTGTGCCCAGAGACACAGCTTGTAAGGAATGAGCAGGGTCAAGGTCAAAGCCATGGTAGCCAGACAGCAACAAGAGAGAGGAAACAGCAGGAGCTGGGAAAAGAGAATTCAGTCTTCCCTAGCAAGGATCCCTCAGTGCACCCTCAGCTCTCAGGGCTCTTGGCTAATTGAGTGCTGAGGCCAAATCTATTTGAGTGACATTGCCTCCCACATGGTCAGCATAGCTTGCAGATTCATAATACCAACCTATTAAACATTCAAGAAATGCTTCTGTGGAGTTATCCACTCAACTCAGATTTCCCCAGGTGAATCTGATCAAAGAAACTTTCTTTTCTAGTCCTTAGCGCCAAGAAGTAAAATTTGGGATATGCTAGATTGACAGCTGCTGAACCCTGTACCCAGGCAGGACTGCAGGCAAGGTCGCTTACACATGTAGGGTCCTTTGTTACCTAAGACCCTGAATTTTAACAAAAATGGCTGTGTAGCTCCTTGTCCTTGGACAGGAGAGTAGAACTTCTGAAGGCAACCTTTAGCACAAGTGGCAAACTGAGTCACGGGACTGTGTGTCTCAGAGAAGTGAGGTTGGTACTATATATCTAATAGGGTGGCTGAAGAGCCTTTGATACCCACTGACTCGGATTATGAGGAAGTTACCAGTCTGCTCTTGGTTACTCCTAGCACCCAAACCACAGGGCCTAATATAAATCCAAAGGCTACAGAAAAACATTTTGGGTGGATTTTTCCAGTAAAGTGTGGATGATCTTAAAGCAATTACAGTCTGAAAATAATAGACATGAAAGCTAAGGGTGATTGGATCCTTATGTACCAGGATTCTAAGAATTATAGGCATAATTTTTATTGCTCATTAATTGTAAACCACTCAGTCAAGAGACATGAATATAGCCTCATTTTGCTCATGAGAAACCTCAAATATTCAGAGGTAAAAACAAACAAACAAACAAAAAACAAAACAAAACAAAAAACAAAACAAAACAAAACAAAACAAAACAAAACAAAACAAAAACCTGCTCAAGGTTAAATGGAAAAGCAGAACCAGGAAGCAGAGTTAGTCTGCCCCACCTGTAGCCTTATGGCGGCACTGGCAGCACCAATACAGACAATGCTAGAAAAAACATAGAGTCTTCTCCCATTTCTCCACTGCTTCGATGTTCTGTTCAACTTTCTCTAAATAAATATCCACTTCATCCCGCCCTCCACCATTAGACATTCCCTTGGAACCACTGCATCCAATACTGAGTCAGTTTCAAGTTCTCATTTCCATTGTCTTCTTGTACTACTTAAATGCACTTTATGAACTCACATGAGATATAGTTCTGCCATCTGTAATTCACCCTTTTATTCTTATATTGCATTTGGGAAAGTCACATGACAACATTAATGCCATGTAGTCATCTTGAACAATGGCATACATTAACAGGCACCTATTTACTTTTGAAACTATCTCATCAATATTCAAACTGAGTACACAATGTACTTAAGTATCTAAGATTTCTGGTCTCTTTTCTAGAGAACTCCAGTGCAGTGCCAGTCCATCAGAACTCATGGAATTTCACTACTTCCATTTAGAGGGGGGGGGCTTGGAATTGTGAATTAGCTTCTGAAACTTGGGGCCTTGGGTAAGGAAGAGAGTCACCCAGGATCCCCCACTGAATCAACAGACCCAGAGCTTCAGGTTCCAGACCAGTGTCCTCATAACAGGGAAGATAATGTATCCTGCTGGTAGCTATCATTGTTCTTTCTGCTATGGTTTGGATTTGGAAATGTGCCCCTCCCAAAACACACATTTTGATGGCTTGGTCCCAGTGCAGCAGTGTTCAGATGTGTGGTCCCTCAGTAGTGATTAGAGAGTAAGGACTATGAACTCATCAATACATTAGTTTGTTGATAGACTCATAGTAATAGGCAAGAGGGAGATAGCAGGAATGTTAGCTGGTAGAGCCTAGAGGAACAGGCATTCTTAAAGGGTATTTCTTGTCCCTGATGCCTCCCCAGTCCCCACCCTTCCTTTTCAACCACCATGAGGTGAGCCTCTTTGCTTTACTATCTGTTCCCTGTCATCATGTTCTGCATTACCATGGTCCAAGAAACAATGAGGCCAAGTGACTCTGGACCGAAACCTGTAGGATTGAGTCAAAATAAAATTTTCCACCCTAAGTTGATTTTTACAAGTATTTTGTCACAGTGACAGAAAAATGACTAATACCTTCACCAAGCCCAAACTCACAGAAAATCTGTGTAATCTTCAGAGAGCTGAAGGTGAGGTGGTAGACACACAGCCCAGGGCCCTGTGTGCCCACATGGTAGTCACCTTTTGTGATGCTCTACGTAGCATTCCAGGTGGTTGCGTTTAAAAATGGCACTTCAAGTGAACCAAACTATCAGGATGCTGACACCAAATTAAGAGAAAGAAAGACTGTCAGGGCAATTGGCAGGGACAGATGCTTAATGGAGCTCAGGAGTAGAGAGGAAGCTGTCAACACTTGCTCTAGTCACCAGCCCTGATGGCTAATCTTGATTGTCAACTCGATGGCGTCTGGAATCTGCTAAGAGACATGCTGCTGAGTATATATATCTGTGAAGGCATTTCCAGCAAGGATTAAGTGAGGGGAAGGGACCCTTCCCAAGGGTGGACGGATGGCACCTTCTGATGGCTGACTTGGCTACAAGGAGGAACAAAGTGGTTTTGCTTGCCTGCTTGCCTTAGCTTCTTGCTGGCTAAGGTGTCTGTTGCCATTGCTGCTGTCACTGTTGCTGTCCTTCAGACATTCAGACTTCAGCTTCTTGGGCTTTCAACATGCTCTCAAGACCAGCAACTTCCTATGAAATTTCCTAACCTTCATCACCAGACTGGGACTACTGAGGTAGAGCACAGAACCCCAACTTCATTCTCAGCTTGTCCAGGATGCAGGTGGCCATTGGATGACTTGCTCTCTATCATGTAAGCCATTTTAGTGCTTCTTATTCATATAAGTATACATACACACGTTATATTCATTTACAGATTCTGCCTATTGTATAAACATTTAGAATTCTCATCTCTTCTGTTTTCACATCCCTTCCTTGTCTGCCTGTGCTCTGCCTTTATATACAATCTTGTTCCAAGACAGAGGGAAAGAGAACAGGCCATTTTCCCATCTATCTAAATGTCCTGGAAGATGAGGAATCAGAATCTCCTTTTGGCTGTGGTTATAGTTTGAATCTAAAGTGCTTCCCACAAGCCCATGTTCTAAATGCTTGGTTCTTCAGTTGGTGGTACTATTTTGGAAGGATTTGGAAACCAGGAGGTGGGGCTTAGCTGGAGGAAATAAGTACTGGGGGTTAATCCTTGGGTGGATACATTATCCTTTCTACTTCCCACTACCCCTTCTGTTTCCTGGTCCTCCATAAAGTGAGTAGCTCTCCTCTGCCACATGGTTCTGCTGATATGATGCCCTGCCCACTCACATGGAACTAAATGAACATGAAACCATGAGCCATATGTACCTTTCCTTTCTTATTTTCTGTCAGGTACTTTGATCATAGAGGTGAACACTAACTAATACAGCTTACCAGTTTTATATAAACTTCAAGAATCCAATGGAGCTGGACTCAAATGTATCAAAACGCCTTCCCTAGAGTGGGAAGAATAACAAAGGAATCTCCACAAAGCTCTGTTCAGATGACATAGCTTTGTCTGATTAGAGCAGGAGACCAAGACTCTTCATCCCTCTATACCCTAGAAGGCATTGCTCAATGATATGAAGGAAGACGACACCTTGGGATTTCCCAAGGAACTATGAAGGAAGCAGGGCTCTTAGGTGGTAATTGGTATCTGGAATTGAACCAGGCTTTGGTCTCAGGCAGAAGTTTGTTCAGGTGCCTTGTCCCCTACCAATACAGCTTCTGATGGTAAGTATAATAATGACTAGGATGGACTAGAGAGGTAGCACAGCCATTAATAGCTAAGGCTCATAACCAAAACATCAAGAAACCAGAGCATAAACTGCTTGAACAATTTTCTCTGGGCAACAGAGTTGGTGAGAAGTGAAGGCCTGGATGAAAAGCCAAGTTCACGGTCTATTCATGAACCTCCATGGTCTCCAGCTAATACACATTTCTGCCTTCTGGTTACCTCTTTGAATAGTCTAAGAGCCATGTTTTTCTATTCAAGAAGTTACTAAACTCATCATGTTTAGATGTTAGAGACTTTTCTGCTATATGAGTGGCCATTTAGAAACACATCTGCTGGGAAAGTATGGGGGGGGTGCTTCCCTTCCTATCTCTGGTGGGGGCTGGAGTTGGTGCTTCCTGGGATTCTGTGTATCCAAAAGGGATCTAGTCCCAACTTGTACCAGGCTAGGACCAACTGAGACCAAATTAAGGGGCCTTCTTGCCACAGAAGAGGGGATGAATCAATCTACCAACCCTCACCACTTCATCCTGCCTCAACATCCCTAGGGATTCCTCTAACCTTCCAACATATGTTTTGAAGGTAGGGTGCATAGCTTCCCTGCAGAGAAGCTAAAAGGACAGACAGCATTGCTCTTTGCTATGAAGAACTTTATTCCCCATGAGAGGGGACCTGGGAAAGAGCCTGCCATAGGAGTTCAGTCTGTCTTCCTGCCTGCCTCTTGCTTCTGCTTACTTGTGTGGCTCTGGAAAAGCTGCTCACTAATCCTGGGTGAGAAGCAGGCTGGAGGAGAGTGTTCCATCAGAGAAGCCTTGGGGAATGTTCCCATTCCAGGGGCTAGGGCACAATGGGAAATTCAGGATGCCAGCACTGAGGATTGTAGGAAATTGGGGAACGAAGCTGCCTCTCCTCTTGCTCTCTGAGTCTTTGTAATTGTAAAATGGAGACATTCTTTGTTGGTTGAGAAGGAAGAAGAGGGAAGAGAGAAGACTTCAGCAATGACACATGAGAGCCTTCAGGATCCATTACAGACCAATGGGAAGGCTTCCACTTGAGTGAAACTTGGAGAATTGCTGCAACGGCTTTTCTCTTTGTGAATGCCTGAGGTGGCTCAGCTTCCTGTCACTCACTTTGCAGCCTCTATTTCAAGTTCACACTCCCAGGAGCTATCAGACACAGCCCAGTCTGGGTGCCAGGAGCAAATGTCCAAACCAGCTTGTCACAGTGTCAGGCATCCAGACAAACCAGAACTGACAACTTGGTCCTCCACAGGAATGAAGAGGATGATAGGGAGACAGTGGCAGCATCACTGTCAAACATACCTGAGGTGAGAGGACCCTGGAGACCCAGTGCTGATAAAGTAGGGACCACGTCTTCAGAAGCCTAGCACCTTCAACAACAACAACAAAAAGGAACCTATCCCTACACTAGCATTTTCCACTGAATTAGTGTTCAAGATCACCACACTTAGTGTCAGTTTCAAGATTGTGACAGCTCATATCAGATAAACTCAGAATATCTCTAGGGACACTGAGGCACAAAAAAAGTCATGATGGCCTTGTGACATGGGGAGGTCCTTGACAGAAACAGGCTTTGGCGTCCTGAGCCCTAAGTGGCATAGATCTTTCTTTCTTTTCTGTTTTTTTTTTTAATCTTTTATTTTATTTTGTGTATGGGTATTTTGTCTATGTGTATATCTGTAAAACACTTGTGTGCCTGGTGCCTGTGAAGTCCAGAAGGGCATTTGAATCTCCTGGAACTGGAGTTACAGAACCTCAGAGCTTGTTGTGTTCCTCCCTGCCTAGATGGCTCTTCCCATGACAGTCACTTCCTGCCACTTCATTTTATGCTGCCTGTTGCTTAGAAGGTCCTTCCCCAGGAACAGTTCCCTGGGGACTGTCTTTCAAAGAACAAATTTCTGTCACTCTCTGAGACATCGCTTTCCTCCCAAATCAGTTCCATTTCCACTGTGCTCACTGTTATCCGCCATAAGCCATTCATTCATCCCTTCATTTTCCAGAAAGTATGCTACCTGAAGAAGATGACCTTGGTTCCTCAGGGATGCGCACAGAGTCCCTAAGATCTAGAGGGACACCTGGCTCACAGTCGGTGCTCAGTAAATCATTGTTGAGTACCACATGACTAAGGGACTGAGGGGCTAGTAACTCAGCTGAACTTACAGAGCCAGGATGCTGGGAACGAACCCAAGTCTTCTGCAAGAGCAGCAGCTGTTCTTAACCTGAGTCATCTCTCCATACCTACAGACCTTTCCTGACCTACAGTCCCACCTTCTCCTTGAACCATGTTTCCCTCAGAGATTCTCAGTGTGGCAAAATCACAATCAAAAAGCACCCTCTCACTATTTCCCTCCTTCAGGACAGCTTAACCATCTCTCCATCTTAAACTTCAGGCAAAGAAACTAAAAGAAATATCAAACAGAATGGAGAGGAATGTAGAGCTGTCACTCACTATGCTTTTGGATGCCTTTTATTCTCCAGTATCCTTCTCTGAACACTTTCAAATCACAATCTTTGCTCCTACCAGGGCTCTGAGTCCATCTTCCTGCCTTGTTTCCTCCCTCTGCAGTCCTTATTACCTGCTAAGCAACTCTGTGAGGGATGAATTATGTTCACCTCCTCTTGGCTGCTGCATCTTGTTAAAATCAAGGCTATCCATCTATCCCTTCAAAGGGATAGTTACCTTGACTAGTGTTTAGCACCTAGAAGGTGCTTTATGATTATCTCTTGAAGGAAGGAAGGAAGGAAGGAAGGAAGGAAGGAAGGAAGGAAGGAAGGAAGGAAGGAAGGAAAGAAGGAAGGAAGGAAGGAAGAATCCCTAGATGAATGGTCTTAAAGGCTTGCTTATTGGATGGATCATGTTGGAGGAGGTCAGGCAGGGCTGCCTCTCCTGCATCTTGTTCTCTGAAGGAGTTTCATTTTTCCAGCCCCCAAGCACTCAGGACTGAAGACGGGCTTAGGGGTATCCCTAGATACTTGGATGCCACCCACTGTCAACAAAAGCCAGTACAATAAGGGATACCATAAAAGATGGTGTTGGTTTGGATATAGAAAGCAGATCTCTAGATAGTGGGAACATGTGTTGGGAGCCCTTGGATCTCAGTCAGGAAAGGGCTATAGTGTGGGATGGCAGAGATGGTAAAAGTGGTAGAGAAATCTCTGTCTCTCTGGGGCCTCTAAAAGTAGAGCCTGCATTGACAGGGAAGATGCTTATACTCCTGTTGATGTCATTCATTCCAGGACCCCAGGATTCTGGGCTCAGTCACCTCATCTCCTCTTTGATTTGCCTTGATGACATTTCCTCAAAAGTCCCTCCCATCGTCTTGGAAGTTTGTTTTTGTTTTTAAATCACATAGTAATTCCCTAATGTGTAGATATTCCCTTCATGTTTATGGAGGTCCAGTAGACACAAACCACACACATGCGCATGTATGCACACAGCAAGGAGGAAGCTGACAGAGATAGATAGGAACAGTAACAAGGTGTGTGTCCATGCTCTTACACATATACACACATGCAACAGAAAGATGCTTAGGACTGTGCAGAATAAAAGGGAAATATGAGAGACCCATAAATGACACAGAAAGAGTCAGGTATACAGTGGCAAAATGACATTGACACCTGGTTGTGTGCACTCATTCACTCCAAGGAAAAGGATCCATGGGAAACATTGCTAGATGAGTGAGAGACACAAGCCCACACACTGAGAGAACAGAAACAAATTGTCCTGGCTTCTGACAGCACAATTTGCAAATAATCAAACAAGACACTCACTTTTGCTCACTGCTGTCTGGCTACCAGATGTCAAGATCAGCATTTTCTAGATGTATCTCATTTAATCCCCACTGAAAGTACAGAAAATCCTATTTATTATATTCCCATTATTAAGATGGCTAATTGAGTTCCTGGGTGACCCAGGTGTGCCACTCTCTGAAGTGGCCTCCCCACCACCCACCACCCTCACTGCAACAGTTCTGTGTTCTCAGAACCTTAGAGTTCACTGTGTTATTCCCTGCCTGGATGGCAGTCACTTCCTGCCACCTCATTTTATGCTGCCTGTTGCTTAGAAGGTCCTTCCCTAGGAACAGTTCCCTGGGGACTGTCTTTCAAAGAACAAATTTCTGTCACTCTCTGAGACATCGCTTTCCTCCCAAATCAGTTCCATTTCCACTGTGCTCACTGTTATCTGTCATAAGCCATTCATTCATCCCTTCATTTTCCAGAAAGTATGCTACCTGAAGAAGATGACCTTGGTTCCTCAGGGATGCGCACAGTGTCTCTAAGATCTAGAGGGACACCTGGCTCACAGTCGGTGCTCAGTAAATCATTGTTGAGTACCACATGACTAAGGGACTGAGAGAACTAGTAACTTGGCTGGACTCACAGAGCCAGGAAATAGCACAGGTCCATATGATACACAGGTACAGCCACCACCCACTTCATTCTCTACTTCTGTTGTCATGATATTTCCTCACCACCATCATTTTACCATCCTTCCTCACACTGAGAGCTGGCCCAAGGTGAGAGGTTGCCTGGAATAAGAGGAGAGCTTCAAAAGCAGTAAGAAGACTCTCTGGGATCTTCCATATCTATAGGTTCATTGTGTACCACAATGGCAAAATTGGTATAGAATCTCTCCCTGTCTGTCTAAATCTCCGTGCCTTACTGTGAAATACAATATATCATACGTGAGATAGAAGTATCAGAGATTAGTGTCACAAAAGGATCCTGGGAAAAGCAAGGGTAGGCAACATTTAGAAGAGAGAACATCTCCTATTGCATTGGTCTCTCACAACAAGGCCAAGTAGAAAATTCCTCAAGCCCAGCAGTAACATCCTGGCAATTCATAGAACCAATACTCCCTGGGTCTTACCAACAAGTCAGTGCTTAATATTTCATCTAAATCTTCTTCAGTGCCCCAGACCTCCAGAGAAGGGCTGTGCCTTACCAGAAGCCAGCTAGACCCATGGCTCTGTCCCTGGCATTAACCCCACAGGAACTAAGAGGGTTTCTGGGGCTTTCACTTTGAGCAAAGCATTCTATCAGGTTCCAGACACAAGAGAGACAAGGTCCCTACCCTCTGGGGATTCCCATGCCAAGGTGCAGAGAAGAAAAAAAAGTCAACAGGGAATATTCAGGCCATGGAAGGAACAAGAATGGCAGGAAGGAGTCATGATGCTGGCATTGGGAAGGGGCTCAGCTTTAGATGGTAGGCAGCAGCACAAGAAGGAACAGCCATGGATGCCTAGCAGGGAATGCAGAGATGGCAAAGGTCCTACACCTGGAAGGCACTGCACAGGATTAAGGATACAGTGTAGCTGGTATAAGGGAATCAGAGGGTAGGGTCCCAACATGATCTTGGGCAGGGTCACAGCATGGAGTCCTGAAGGGCCCAAGTCTAGACCTTGGGTTTCATGCCAAGAGGAGCAGGCAAGCATTGGTGGTAGAAGAACTCAGCTAGCTTGCTCACAGCCTCCAGACTCTCTCCTCTCTCTGCCACTCACCAGGCTGCCTCCTCTTACTCTTGCATTAGACACAGCGCCAACACCAGAGTTCCTTTAGGTAGTTGTCTTGCTGCAATCACAAAAGCTCCAGATGAAGAGTGAGAGGGTGTCTCTAAGCAGATGTGGTGGAGCACAGCTGGCACCCTCCAGCATCAGCTCCTTCTGGCACAGGCTCTCCATTAACTCCCTCTGACACAGGCCCTTCACTCTGCAGTGGGCTGTAATTCAGATTGCCATTGCATTGGGTTTAGGAGTGAGTCTGCCCATCTTATGATGTTGGGAAATGCAGACCCTGAGGTGTTTTATGGTCAGTTTTTAGTGTCTAGTGATGGGAACAAGCCAGAACAACCTACTTGAAACATGAAGCTCAAGGCCATAGACTTCTAGAGCTCAGCTTGTTCATTCTCTCACCCACTGAACACATATGATTGCATTCTTATGTGTCAGATACTGTTCTAGGGGGCTATGATACATACATGAACTAAAAAGATAAAACATCAACATTTATATTCACATGCTGCATACTTTCAAAATGAGGAGCTTCCATACATCAAGAAGAAACTTCCTCAGGCTTTCTCAGAGGCTGGCGAATGTATGACCATGAGCGTTGCAGTCATACATAAAAAGATGAAACATAGCAACATTCCTATTCTTGTAGTACTTACGTTCTAAATGAGAAAGACATGCAAGTCAGTAACATGCTTAACAGGTATGGGAACTATACAAGAAGGAACTAAGTATCTGGATAGAAATAGAGGGATGTAGGAGTTGGTAGTTGCTGGATCTGGTGAACAGCAGGTTGGAGTTCCTCTAGGGAGATCAGGAGAACCTCCTGGAAGCAGAGACTTGGAAGAGAGTCAGCCTTGCAGCTATCTGGAGACAACTTCAGGCATGAGAATCATCAGAGCAAAGACCTCAAGGCAGGAGAATGCCTGACATAGCAGAGGACTGTCACCTTTGGGCCTATCTTTGTCTAGAACACTGCCCTGATTTAGCACAATTGGTGTAGAGAGCAAAGTGAGATAGGGGTTGATGAGGTTAGTTAGTTCTGGAACATGGAACATACATAGGGCAGGGTGGCTGTGATGGTCAGCTTTAATTGCCAACTTAACAAAATCTAGTGTAATCTGGCAAAGATTCTCATTGAGGGTATGTCCTCATTGTGTTGTCCCTGTGGGGGATTATCTTGACTGCCTTAATTGACGTGGGTAGACCCAGCCCACTGTGGGCAGAACTATTCCTTACTCCAAAGGTCCTAAGCTATATAAGTATGTAGAAAATAAGATTTGGGCAAGCAATTAAGCAAGCATGTGTTTATTTATATATCTCCGGTCTTGACTGCATATGTAATATGACTATCAACTTAAAGCCCCTGCCACTGTGACCTCCCCACATAATGGACTAGAATGTGAAATTGTAAATCAAATAAACCTCCTTTTTCCCTAAGTGACTTTTGTTTGAGTACTTTATCACAGCAACAGGAACAGAACTAGAACAGTAGCATGCCTACAATCCCAGCATCAGGGAAATAGAGGCAGAGGATTAGACATTCCAGGCCATCCTTAGCTACACAGCAAGCCCCAGATGGGATACAGAGCAACCTACCTCAAAAAACCAATCCCCAGATGAATGAATGAAAGGAATACACAGGCCTTCTGGTTCTCATCAGTGCTGAAGGATTTGCTGATCTAGAGCGTGATGGCATGTTCTAACTTAAACTTAATGAGATAGGATTATATGCCTTCAGAAAAGTCTGGGAAAATACTGGTGGTTACAGAGAAACCAGAAGGGGTCTATTGAAAATACCAGGTTTGATCCAGAGTGATAGTAATGATATGGGAAATGGTCACATTTTTGGAAATATTTTGTAGAATCAATAGATTTTCTGATATGTTGGATGTAGAGTCATGGGTTAAAAAAAAGCCAAAGATGGCTATAAGGTTTTTAGTTTTGATGATTTGGTTGCTATCAACTAAGGCAGGGATGACTACAGATGAGGCATGCGAGGGAGGAAGATGAAGAATATGGCCTCAAGCATGTTAAGATGAAGGTGTGTGGAACGCACATACATGAAGATGCCCAAAAGGCAATTAGCTATGTTTGAAGGACTGGGTGGAGGGCACCAGATAAGATGTGAAGCCATGAGATTGAATAGCATCATTAAATAATAATATAACATTAAGAGAATAAAGGAAAGAGGAGGAGGGTCCAGGTAGAAATCAAGAAACAGCAACCACAGAAGTAACAGGAAATCCAGCATGTTGAGGGACCTTAGAAGAAGTAGTCCAAAGACAGCCTGGTTTTTCTAAGCCTTGAAGGTCATAGAATGAAGGCTTTGCTTCCTAAATTTCTCTGAGCCTCTTTACACAATAGCTCTACCAAGGTATCAGTGCTAGGGGAATCCTTCAATACATTCCCACTTAAGAACTGACTCAAGTTTTGTAAAACTGTTGCCTGCTACTCATTTTATGAATGAAGTGGCACTGTGCACAGCCATACCTATTTGTTTGTATGCTCTCAATGACAGCTTTATGTCAAGACAGCAGAGCTGGATGATGCAACTGAGCTCATATGGTTCATGAACCCTTAATTATACATTAGTTGAGACTTTCTAGAAAACACCCCATAAATTCCAGGACTAACTCCTTGGGATTTCACGTTATTAACTCACTTCCTTCAGGAATATTTAGGTCTTTACTCACATGAAGAAAAAAAATAGTAATCTGAAGACTAGCATATGTTACTTATGGGTTATTCAAGCTATCCAATGAAACAGTTCATCACTGTTACCCTTAGGTTACAGATGATAAAGTCAAGACAGGGAATGTGCCAATTATTTATCAACTTAACATACACTAGAGTCACCTGGGAAGAGAGAACCCAAATGAGGAACTGTCTCCATTAGACTGGCCCATGGTCATTTTCATGAGGAATTTTTTGGTTAATGATTGATGTATGAGGCTCTATCCCACTGTGGGCAGTGCCACCCCTGGTCGAGTGGTCCTGAGATATCTAAGAAAGCAAGCTCAGTAAACCATAGAAAGCAAACAAGTGAGCAGCATAGCTCCATGGTTTCTACCTTACTTCATGCCTTGAGTTCCTGCCTTGGCTTCCATCAGTGATGGACTCCACCATGCCAACAATGGTGGAAATGAACCCTCTCCTCCTCAAAGCTGTTTTTGGTCAGTGTTTTATCATAGCATCAGAGAAAGTAAATCAGAACAATGAACTCAAATGGTGTGTCTACTGTCACCCAGTCAATTAAGAACAGGTCTGACAAGCCAGCAGAGGTGGTGTACACCTTTAATTCCAGCACTTGGGAGGCAGAGGCAGGTGGATCTCTGTGAGTTCGAGGCCAGCTTGGTCTACAGAGTGGGTTCTAGGACAGGCTCCAAAGCTATACAGAGAAACCCTTGTTTGGAAAAACAAAACAAAACAGAACATGTCTAGCTTGAAATCCAGTGATTGACCTCATGGCTAAGCTTATTTTATGTGTCATGTCACTTACGGTTGGAACACAGGCTGTTAGATGACAATAGAGGATACTGATCCTTGATGAGTTCCAGAACTTACATGGCACTACGTTTAACAAATAGAGGAGTCAGAGCTGACATTCAGTGTTAGAGCTTGAGTGTGAAATGTCCCCACAGGCTCATGTGTTTGAACACTTGGTCCTCAAATGGTGGCATTGGTTTGAGAGGTTATGTGTTCTTTGGGACATGGGACCAAGCTAGTGGACAAAGGATGACTGGGAGTAGGTCTTCGAGGGTTACAGCCTGATTCCACATCTAGCCTGAGCTCTGTGCTTTTTGTTTGCTACCCCAATCTGAGCGAGCTACTATAAGCTCCAATAGCCATGAACTGACCCTCTCTGGTCTTCTCTGCCATGATGGACTATATCCCTTGCTCTGCAAGTTCATAAAGTCACCTTTAAGCCGCTCCTGTCTGACATTTGCTCACAGCAATGTTAAACAACAAAGACACTCAGATGCTGTGGGGCCTGTGCCCTTAACCACTGTGCTGTACACTGAGTCTGCCAACGCACTGGACACCAGTGCTGACCCAGGCAACAGGACCTCTGGTTTTGATTTTAGGTCTCTGTGAAGAACAACTCCAAAATGGATGAACATCTGACCTTCTCACCCCTGCCTTTCTTTCCTGTCCAATCTGCCATAAGCAGGTTCCCATCTTGTCTCATGACCACGCCTGAGTGGGTAGGGAGCACACTAGAGGAAACAGAGCTGGATGCGAACAAAGAGACAAGTAAGAATTCAGCAGGGTCCTTCAAAGGCAGAGGAATGCTCACACTCAGAGAGGACAGATCATTTTACACTAGGAGTTTAGCTTTCATATCTTTCAAAGTTCTTCCATGTTTTAAGTCCCAGGTTTAGAAATTCTGGATTTCAGATCAGGCAAGGCATGTTGAAATGTTCAATGTCATATCAGGTCTTGGGCCTTCCTTAAAGAATTCAGTTCCACCAAAGAAAGCTATCCCTTGTCCCCATCTCCTATGGCCACAGAATTAGGCAAAGAGTGAGGAGTGGGGAATCACACTAAGAAAAGAAAAAAAAAAAAAACCACACACACAGATGGGGATGGATTCACTACCAGCTGCTCATTCCATCCCAGTTGTATCCAGTCCCAGAGCAAAATACTTCACCATCCTCAAGCCATGGTGGCTTCCAAAGGGCTCCACAATGAATCCCTATGTTGCTGAAGCTGGCAGATCCAGAGACCCACACTGAGAGAAGATGTCATCAAGCTCCTAAGGGGGGTGGGGCTGCTGTGGGCTTCTAGCACACATAAAGCACAAGTACTGTGGGTGGCATAATGTGGAATTCATCTTCCTTACTCTGTGGAGTTGGGACAGGCAGAACAATCTAGACTCTGTCAGCAAGGTCCTCCAGAGAGTTCAGGCACACTAATGAAGATGAATAAGAGAGAGAGTTGTTCCTCACGACCACGGCCTCTGTCACCCAGTGCTAAGGCATCCATATTCATGAGCTAGATGGACAGCTTCCAATATGACCCCCTACAAATAATGGGGCAGAGGTACAGCAATGCCTATCCACACTTGAGGTTCTGGGATATATCGTGGCATATAAGACTCTGGGCAGTAAGTTAAAGGACTATAGGAAACACCTTTAAATATATGAAATTATCTCTAGTCTGCACTGAGGACCCATGAACAACTTATTTAGCACTTGGCTAAGCTCTGGAACCAAATCTAACATTGCTAAGTCCTACTTAGTTTCAGACAACATCATCCCTATGCCCTATCTGTTCACAGACTGGCTTTCATGAAATCTTCTAGAGGTTCCACAAAGTTGGGGGTACATGAGAATGCTCAGAGCTCACCATGTATCATCTCATTTCACTGCACTGACTGTTTTCCAAACCTTCATCCATCTGGCTCTCCTATGATGCTCACTTACCTATGTTTCTTACAGTAATAAATCTCTGCAATCACACAAACCTCTTGGGACGAGGAAGGTGACTTTGATAGGTGTTTATCCTTTCTGTAGGGAAATCTGACCAAGAACGTGGGATTCTACACTTGAGAGTTTTTCTTCAAGGTAGTAAATGTTGGTTTTGAGCCTATCTGCAGCATGGTTTTGAAACTAGTGGATTCGTCCTAGACCCTGAATATTTTCATATTTCAAATGCTCCATTCCTGTTACAACAGACCCAGCCCTAGTCCCCAGGCAGCATAACCAAAAGGAAACACACTGAGCCAAATAAATCAAATCTCCTCTCTGCAGCTGGCCTCCTGTAGGTTTCTATGGAGCTACAGGCTAGTATTTAGTTGCAAGACAAGTGTCGAGCAGAGCTCAACAGCCTTACCTGCCTTTCTGACATGATGTAGAGTTGCTCGTGGTCCTTGGAAAAGGCCATGTCCCGGAGAACTGGGCCTGGGTCCACCACCTGCACAGTCTCATACTGGAGGGCATTGCCCTTGGGCCCATCCACCCGGATCTGCAGAGAAAAGGAAGAGGAAAATGTAAGGTGAACATATTAGCTGCTCTCCTATTACTGTGATAAAACACCATGACCAAGGCAGCTTATATAAGGATCAGTTGATCTGGGCTTATGGTTCCTATGAGTCTGTGATGACAGGGAAGCATGGCAGGAAGTGGCAGATATGGCAGCAGGAGTAGGAAGCTGAGGGCTCACATCTCGAACCACAAGCATGAAGCAGGGAGGACAACCAGCAGTAGGTGAAGCATTTTACTCTCAAAGCCCACTTCCCATGGTACACTTCCTCCAACAGAGGCACACCTCCTAAGCATCCCCCCAAATAACACCACCAAATGAAGAGCAAGTTTTTAAATGCCCAAGACTGTCGGGGGACATCTCATTCAAACCACTACAATGGCTTTAGATTTTGTATTGTTCACAGCCCAACTTCAGCCTAGAGACACTCCCAACAGTCAAGGGAGAAGCAAGGAACTCTGTCTCTGCAGAGTCCAAAACCAGAGACATAAGTGATATAAGCCCACTGTGGCCTACTAATGGAAGCTCATGAAAGAAGGAGGGAACAGACCAGCCTGAGCTTTAAAAAGAATCTGGTTTTGTCTCTAAGTTTCTATGCCCTAGGATCAGTTCACTGAAGCAAGGCTAGTCTTTAGAGAAGAGTACGAGGCTGGTATCCAAATGAAGGGTCTGGGCTGGGTCTTGAGACAGCTTCAGGTCAGGGGATGACCCCACATAAGGAAGACAAGAAGAAAGGTTAACATTTGTTAGCAGAAGTATTTCTGATATATGGATGTGGGTCTAGTCACTGAAACTTCTACCCAGATATCACTGCTCTGCTTTGGAAGAGACTTGGGGAGTCAATCCCAGAAGCTCCACATCTCTGATCTTCTTTGGTCCACAGAAACTAGTAGCTTATACTTTAGGTTTTAAAAGTAGATGTTGGGTCCTGTAATAGCTCATTGTGAGGTTCTGTTCATGGTCTCAAGGAAGGAAATCACAGGAAAGTGTGCCTCAGACATGAGCCATCCTCAATCTTTCAAGAATACTTAGATGATTACATGATCCCTGGGCCATCTCCAAGTCCTTCCTAGAAATGTTTAGACAATGTGGAAACCACCAGAAGAGATGTCCCCCATCACTGAGAACAGACCTAGAAAAGACTTGGGCTTCCCAACCCAACACAGTGTTCATCTGGCCTCTGGCCCATGTTTCAACTGAAATGTAAGCACACTGATCCAGCAGGCCTCCTGCCCCATGAGAATAGCACCATCTATGTAAGTTGGGACAAGGACTACTGAGGATGTGGCTAAGTGTTAGTGGATCCGAGGACTTGATATGCTGCTAATACAATGTTCTGCAAGGCATCTCTGGGGGGATTTTAGTGATTTCAATAACAAAACTAAACAACAATTACATTCCAAGTACTACCATTATGCAGTCATTTTAATTTTTTACCTTATAATTTCCATCCCCTTATGAGATCAAGGAAAACACAAGAGTTATTCAGAGGAACTAAATGATAGAAGGGGCCACCACAAATGGTGGCAGCTGATGCCTTGGGTCACCAGAATGCTTCATTTCTACCACATTCACTGAACTCAGATACTAGTTGACTTTGTGGTTTTGTGTTTAATTGCTTGACCACTATTTATTTTCAAATAAACAAATAAATGAGATTGAGACTCCTCTGATTTGCTGATTTCTATTATGCTCACCAGAAAAAACAACAACAGGAAAACCAGCCTGAAGAGAGATGCTCAGCTCTGAGGTAGAAATGCCCCAATGTCCGAGAGGCACACTCCCCACCCCCTGCCCCCTGCCATTTCTGAACCCACTGAGAAATCAGTGTGCACATTGGCCAGGCACTATCTCAACCAAAAGGAAACAGGAATCTATGCAAAACCAGTCTGGCAGTGAAGTGATGGTTGTGGCCAGCGGCCTAAGCAGGCTTCATCCCCAGCTGGGAGGACCCCTGGAGTGGGAACAGAGAGTGATGCTGAGCACCCTGGCTGAGCACCTCTTTTGGGCCCCTGACAGACACAGTCTCCCATAGGGACCACCCCATGCCCTTGGTCTTATCCCCATTAGATTCAGGGGGTTGGGGATTTACTCAGTGGTAGAACACTTGCCTAGCAAGCACAAGGCCCTGGGTTCGATTCTCAGCTCAAAAAAAAAAAGTTAGATTCAGTGCCTTAGGAGTGTTCCTTATCACCTGCCTCTAACTTCCCTGCTCCTTAGGATAGGGTGATATGCTAGATGTAATAGATATCATATGAAATAAGTAAGGATCCTATAGATACCAATGGGGCAAACTTTCACAGGCCTGGCCTTTTTTGTTCCCTACCCTCCATATTCTGCCAGAGTAGGAGAATAACTGGGAAGGTTCTCTCCTCTTTCTCCTCTCCCCTACTACAATCCAGATTACAGCTTTCTATACTACAGAAAGAAGAGAACTCATGTATCTATTTCCTGAGAGAACTGAATACAAGACATGAGCAAAAGTTTATTGTAAAATGGGTTATTTGGTAAATAGTCCTAAAATTTAGGCAGAATGGGCTAGCTTTCAACTCTCTATACTCTACCTAGACTAATAGGAATTACTTTTCATGGAATAGACAATGTCTGGCACTTACATCTGGTAATGCACAGAAGGATAAATAACATGTCCAGGGTTACATATCTAAGGAACATGGACATGGAGTCACACCTAGACCTAATTAACTTCATTGCTCATGCTTCTGTCAGTTTACACACTATACTGGTCCCTTACACTGGACCTCAAACCCTAACCCTTAACTCAGTCCTACTGCCAATATCAATCAATTTGCATTCTGTCTAAGGGTCTGTGTTGAGCAAACATTACCCTGGCAGTAGTGAACAAATCATGTCTTTATCTACTGCAGTTCTTTTCGGTGGGGGAACATGCATATGAATAAAGAAATTCCAAAATAATGAGCCCTTATATTTTTGTTTTAGACCTTGCAAAGTACTCTTAAGTAACACTCTCTCATCAGATGGTTGTAAAATGTTTATGATGTTGACTGTCAGCATAATCCTTCTCATTTTATTGATGAAGCAACCGAAATGGGGATTGATCCGAAGCTTGCCCAAAGTTCAGTAGAAAACAATGTCAGGCTAGACTAGAACCCAGACCTCTCCCAACTTCTGGATCAGCATTTGCCTCTTAGCTACTTAGTTTTTCCAAAAGCCTTTGACAAGGCTCCACATGAAAAGGTATTTTAAAATAATGAGTCTCTATGGGATCTCAGGCAGTTTGACCAAAGAAATAGAACTGAGTTAGAGACAGGAAAAGACATATTTCTGCATGGAGAAATAGAACTAAGAACTCCCTACACGCTAGTCCTGCCACTATGTATATATATATATATACACACACACATACATATGTATATGACAGAACTATAGAAAGAGGCTGTTTTCTGTGGGCTGACAGTGAGGGAGGAGCTATTATGGGGAAGACAGTCCTGCAGGTGTGAGACTCAAGGGCAGGTCACCTCTGTTGTGTTCCTCATAGACTGTAGGATGCGGTTGGTATTCTATAATTCATTATTGATCAAATAAAAACCACACTCTACCAATTCAACTATAATGGACTGTAAGTTGCTAGACATGATCAAGCTAAGAGGCATCATAATCAAGAGAGGGGAGCCTAGTATGCCATTTTCTACTTTCAGTACCCCAGGGCACTCAACAAAACGTTAGGCAGTATTTCACTGGGATATCACAGGGTCATCTTCCTGACCAAGTCTACCTGAAACCGAACATGGGCTATCTCGTTCACTCCACTCTTTATAAGGCAGAAACACACAGTTCAAATGTTTGGAGCTCATGACCAGCTCAGGAACAATAGCTCAAACCATGGCAAAGAAGTGAGTGTTGAGACAGGAGACTGTTGGCCAGTGGCTGTGCTTCAGTCCTAGTATAAAGGCCACCCCCAAACTTTTGAAGTACTAGCATAAACAAATGCAGATAATGGAAAAGATCAACAAAGAATTCTGTTGTGTTTAGAGGTATACAATGTAGGGAGACCAGTTGTGTGAGGGTCATAAATGCCAAGTTGGATGTTGGAGGATGTTAATCTCTGAGGCAAACACCAAAGAGGAAATGATACCCCACTTTGTGAGTTCTCTCTTGTAGTGGTGTGCTCATTCTATGTGTCCTACATTTGTGGAATAACTTTCTAGACTAAGCTAGCTTCTGTAGAGGAAAATTGGTCCCAACCTGGCCTTCCAGGAGCCTGGTTCCTGAATGGTTCAGTCTTTATACTAATGAGATTCATGAGCACAGAGGTGTTCAAACGCTGCTACTGGTTCTTTCTGGGGAGTCTGAACAATTGTTGGGGTACAACCAGGGATGAGAAGCACAGCCCCAAGTGATAGTAAGTAGCAGGTAGCTCACAGGTTACATGGCGAAGGGCTTTCAATACAGCACATTTGATCATGAGACTTTGACTAAAATCACATAGCAGGTAACCTCAAAGGCCCCATGGATTACTAAATCTCTTAGGTCATTAAAAAGACTGAATCAAAGGAGAAAAGTTGATAATACTTATGGCTTCGTAAAATTACAAGAGACTGGCAGGAAGGTAAAACTAAACATATGTATCAGAGGGGGTGTGGGGGCATTTTTCTTCAACACTGTCACAAGGACAGAATGAATGCGGCAGATCTGTTTCCTGTCTGTTTCCCATGGTAGAGAAAGGTGCTCTTCCAGGACCCATCTGAGACTTGGAACGTTCTAGACAAACATTAAACAACAGAAATATATAAACTACTAATATAGGCCATCTATGCCACTAACAATTTCTAATAGTGGTCACATTTTTTAAAAAAAGCTAGTAAACTTAATGATTTTACCATTTTATCTAACTCAGTATGTTCCAAATATGATTACATTAACATATATTTAAGTGCAAAATCATTAATGAGATATTTTACATACTTCTGATCCTAAATCATTGAAATCTGAGTTATATTTTGTATATATTATACATCTTATTTGGGACATTTACATTTTGGGTGCTCACTATGTGGATAATGGCTACCATATTGGATGATATCATTCTAGACTATTCTCATTCATACTCTCTTATTCCATGTTTACTAAGAATTTAGCTTGGTGACTATCCTCTTGGGGCTACCATAGGCATAGAGCTTGCCCAACCACAATATACTAGAATCTCCCAGGAAACTTCCATCTGTAGCACATCACAATGTGTTTCATAGTCCTCATGTTTTTGATGCTCAGGGGCTGTAAACATCAACCCTTGGTGTGGCCTCCTTCTTGTCAAAGAAGTCAAGATGCTCAGAAGCATGGCCCTGGTTCTAATCCAACCTGGCACTTGCTAGGCTCTGTTGTGCATACTCCTGCCTCTTCTCCCCACACTCTGGGCATGCCTCCTGCACAGCAAGACTCCCAATACCCTGGATGATTGTCTAAATATATATAACATCTGCTTGTGGCACGGGACCAACCAGTCAAACAGTTGCTGTGGGAGCAGGTTTCTGGAGGCTTCCAGCTATATCAGCTACATCTGCTGGGGAGAAGGTGGCAGCTCGGCAATTAGATGGTAATGGGCTAACTACCAAGTACACAGATGCACTTCAGTACTGACAACTGGAGAGGCAACACTAGGACTTAACAATTGAACATCACCCCTTTGTGGCCCATGCAGGAGCCTCTGTTATAGGACAGAACAGGAGCATGCACTGTACCACGCCCTCCATGGGGCTTAACAGGGACACACATACATATGCTACTCTGGGTACTCAGGCTACCCTGCCCACCTTCTCCAGCCAGTCAGACTCCAGCCCTGAATCTTTCTAGGCAGCCAGCCTCCGTCCTTCAGCCTCTGGCCCCCTGCCTATCCACCAGTCGGCAAGGCACCTATCTCCATCCCTGGCACAGTGAGTCTCTGAGCTGCCAGGCAGACTGCTATTGAAACATCAGCAGGGTGGCCTCCACAAAGGTCAGCCATCCAGGGAGCTCCTGGCAGCTGCTTGTTTGTTTATTGGAACATTATCTGGGCCGGGCTGTTTATTTACATCCATTGAAGGATTGAACAATAAATATCGTCTCCCAGTAGCAGGCAGATGCTTGCACTAGAGCGTTCTGGCTGCCGTCTTGCTTGAAATAATCTCCCTAATGAGCAAACAGTGCCATTCATCTCTGAAGACTTGGGCCACCCCTGCATTCCCCCCCCTCCTCCCTCCCTGCATAGTCTCTTCTGGCTTCCCCATGAACAGCTAGCTACACCTGCCAGGCTGCTAGGCTGTGTCCAGGTATAAAAAGGTAAGAATCAGGGTCATTTTTCCGGAAGGCAGGGAAATGGAGGCAGAACTGGCAATGGAGGGGAGGTGTGCAGGCTGAACTTAGAGGTATGCCCCATGCCACTCTGCAGTCTCTCTGTGGAGCCTCAGTCTCAAACACAGAGGCACAGAGCAAGCTAGCTGTGAGCACAGACTGGAGGGCTGGTCAGGCTATTCTTCTCAGGATGGTGTAGGGCAGATGGCATACCCCATTTTCAAGTCAGGCTAGAGCTATGGTCTGGCCTCCTAAGTGCCCAGAATCTGAAGGTGGCTCTACATAGTAAAATGCACAGCAGTTAGTTTGTAAGTTAGGCTTTGCTGGGGCAGGCAGGGATAGGCAAAGTACCTAAGGAGGAAGGAGAAGGACCTAGGCTTTGGCTTTTCCTCTCAGAAGTCTCCTGTGCATGATTTTGGCTGTCTTCGCTTCTTGGCCTTATCCTCATGAGTACTCGGGAGCACTACAGGACTCTGATTCTCTTAGAAAGACACACCAGGAGCCATTGGATCCTATATGGGTATTTTATTTGGTTGATCACCACTGGCTCTAGTTGATGTAGCCCTGGTCTCTGTCTCAGCATCCTGCCACACAGGCTACAGAAGCAGACGAAGAAAAAAAAAATAACTATACCACAGAATGCCAGAGGCAGCAACATAATAGGCACTCATTTGTTAAATGCATGATTGAGAGAAGCCAACTCTAGTATGAGATGCTCTGGTTAGAATCATCACACACATACATATACCTCCATATGCACACATACATGAACACACCTACATATATACACAGGCTTTGTCTCCAAAAAAAAAAAAAAAACCAGCAAGTCTCAGTCCAAACAACAGTGTTTGGAACTTCCCTGGTCTAATTCTATGGAAAGTGATGCAGGGCAGGGTTTCCAACTCTGGTAAAGAGGAGAAGGAACCAGGAAGGATGCAATAGGTTGGCACAAAGACAGAGGCAGATCTGGGATGAGGCCTGAGTACTCTGGATGACTGTGGTGTTAGACACTTTGGGAAAGTGATCCCCCCACTCCTTCTCTATCCCTGGGAAGGAGATACCAACTTTGTATGGTGGTGGACTGAGGCCTCATGTTCTCATCTGATTCTGGGCATTTTGAAGTATACCTGCTTCCTAGTAGGCTTCCCTCATCCCTTGTGTACCCACTCCCTGATAGTATGCATCAAACTACAAACCAAAGACATCTGTTGAGAAACCCTCACTCAGTAGCACCTTAAATCCTCCAAGGCTTTTGCTTTTAAAACCACCCCTGGTGTCTTGCTGCCACTCCCCATCTGCTTTCTCTGGCCCTCTTCTTTCTTCTCCCATAGCACGTGTTACCCTCTAACTTACTCTACAATGCATCCAGTTATTATAGCCATAGTGTGTCCCCTCGCTGGGATGCAGAAACCTGTCTCAAGGTATATCTCTCAAATCCTTGAACCATGCACAGAGTAGCTGCTCAGATGTTTGCTGAGTGAGTGAATGAATACATGAATGGACAAAAATACCCATTGCATCTCTAATCACCTTGATGCTGTAGGGCTTCTCTATTCTACAGTGATGAAAAAGGATGCTCTATCTGAAAGATCCAGGGGCAGGATCACTCTGGAGCTGCCCAAACAGGCCCTTGGTAGGCAACTGTGCCCTATTTCCCTGTCTGAGTGAGCTCTATCTACTACTCTGGGGTGTGCCTTTCCATTTTGAGACTTAGAAAGTGGGCCTGGACCCTGCATCCATGTTTAGCCTGTTTAAGTTGCTCCAGAATAGCACGATAAAGCCTCTTTGTTTTGATTTCTTGATTCCAGCCAGGAGAAAGAGAACGCAAAAGGAACAGCAAGACTGTAAACAGCAATTAATTAGACAGGCTCTGTGTGTGCATGAATCCCACACCACGACCGCGTTACTAAACACTGCCGGCAAAACCAGTCCCATTGGGTCCCCTATTATACACATTCAAAGGGCTGAGTGACGACTTCTATGTAGGGTTTAGACCTTCTTATCCAAATCAAGGAAGACAAAATAAAAATCAAGGACCTTGGCCTCTGAACTACACAGGTACATGGGTGGTGATGCAGGGAAAATCTCTAACTGTAGATGATACAGAATCTGAAGAAATGAAAGGCAAAGTTGACATGGTTGATTTAAAGCAAGGACCAGAAAAGGCTCAGATGGACACATTTCAAATACAGGATATTTTAATAAAATTGTCTCCTTGGTTCCACCTGCCCCAGAGATACATAAGGAGCTTATATGATGGAGTTACAGGTTTGAAAGCTTAGTGTGGCTAGCTACCTTTTGTCCTGAGCAGTCTTCCCTCACAAACTTTGGTTGGCTATTCCTCATGCTTGTCTATTCAAATGGGAGGCTGGGCAGACTGCTCCTAATCCCAGAACATGAGCACGAATGGATAGATAGCTAATTCACCACCTGCCACGAGCCAGGTACCATGCCATGTGTTTTACATGTACCAGCTCCTTGTGGTGTCTGGCAGATGGACCATGCTCATCCATGCTATGAGAGATCAGAGTCCTGAGATGGGGCACATCAGCAGACAGCAGTTCAACTTATGGGCAAGCACTGTGAATCCTGGCTCTGACACTTAGGGACTGTGTGGACAGAGACACACCACCAAACCTTCCCAAGCATCACTTGGCTCGTGATAAAAGCAGAAATAATAACAGCTTCATCATTATTGATATTGTGTCAGAATGATAATGGCCCCAGCACGTAAAATATTTAATAAAGGGGTAACTATCATGTTTCAATAAAAACCAGCAATCGGGACCGGGGAGATAGTTCAGTCAATAAAATGTTCACCTTGCAAACACTAGAACCTGAGTTTGATCCCTATAACCCACACAGAAAATTAGCTGGTGGGGTGGTGCATGTTTCTGATCCAATGCTGATGAGGTGTGGCTGGTGGATCCAGCTTCCTTGGCTACTTCCAGATCAGTGAGACCCAATTTTTAAAAGTAAGACTGATAGCATTTGAGAACTGACACACAGAAACATGCACACCACCTGCACACAAAGAACATGCCATGTGCAGAGTTACCATAATGAGCAGGCTAATGGGGAAAAGCCACAGCAAGCTCACTGACAGTGTATAAGAGGAACACTCAGCACTCTACAGGGATCCAGGGAACTCCTCTCTAGCTGGAAGTTCAGGAAACCAGAAGTGCCTTGGAAATGGTGGACCCCTGCCTGAGCAGGTCAGCATTGTTTTTGGTGGCATTTGATCTGAAAAGGTCAAGTTCTAACTCGAGTTGGAATGGGACAGCACATAGATGGGCACAGAGAAGATGTGACAAGTATGGACTGGATGGGAAAAGAGGCCTGTCTAGGTTTCATCCCCGGCTTGACTCCAATACATCTCCAGCTTTACCAGTCAGCACATACTTAGCATCCTCCAATCTCTGGAATAAACCCCATCTCATTGGTATCTTGACTGATGCCTTTGACCTGTGTTCTCATCTGCACCCCATCTTTTCCACCTTCGGCCCCTCTTTTACATATGGCCACCATCAACCTAGAGCAGCACCCCACTGAAACCTAGAATCTTCCTGGTCCCTCCCTCCCCTGTCTTTCCCAATAACAGTGGAATATTAGCCATCCAAAGCATTGCAGGCCCAGTCTTTCCAAGACACAGTGGACATTTGCAAATGGGCCTCTCATCTGTTCCCCCTTCTCTTTCTGTCCTGGCCAGTTTTATGTCAGCTTGACACAAACTAGAGTTATCAGAAAGGAAGGAACCTCAAATGAGAAAATGCCTCCATAATATCGGGCTGTAGGCAAGAATGTAGGACATTTTCTTAACTAGTGATCAATGGTGGAGGGCCCAGGCCATAGTGGGTGGTGCCATCCCTGGGTTGGTGGTTCTGGGTTCTATAAGAAAATCAGGCTGAGCAAGCCAGTAATCAATATCCTTCCATGGCCTCTACATCAGCTCCTGCCTCTGGGTTCCTGCCCTGCTTGAATACCTGTCCTGACTTCCTTCAGTGATGCACTACAATATAGAAGTGTAAGCCAAATAAACCCTTTCCTCCCCAAGTTGCTTTGGTCATGGTGTTTTGTCGCAGCAACAGTAACCTAAGACACATTTCTTCAATATCCTTTCTATTTTCCTTCAACCTGTTCTGTTCACTAGTCCCTCTGAAACTGGCCCCAGTGCACTATTAGGGAATCTTTATCATGCTTGCCTATTCCCATTGCTTCCTGAATGGGGCATCTTTGCCATCAAGAAAAGCTATTATGTACTCTGGCTGACTCCAAAGCCTCTCCTGTCTTCCTCTTATGTTTCCATGCCAGAGGGTCAAAGTCCCAAGGGCAGATGTTTAAGGGTCGGGTTTAAGGGCAAGACATGGATCCAGCCATATTCCTATCATCTTGTCTCATATTAATATTTGGTTTGTTGGGTGGCCTCACATGAAGTATGGAACTCAGAGTTTCCATCTCAGGACCACTGTGAGGATTTCACTGTGTAGATTATGAACCACTCTTGGTCACTAAGAGTAAAACACTTCCATGTGAGTTGAAGCTAATTAGTATGCAGTGTGCTTGGTTAGTTAGTGTGGAGATAAAGATAAAACCGAATGATGTGGATGGCTACGTAGCAGAACAGTGCTTCCCAGCCAAGTCCCCAACAGTCACCATATACCAGTTGCTTAATAGGTGTTTACTAAATTAACCAATAAACATATGTACTCCATTCATAATGGGAAATAGCCAAAATGGTCCCAGAGTTCTTAGATAACCTTGACTCTCTCCTAAGCTTACCTGTACTAATATTACCTCATCCTAAATGATCACAAGGCCTCCTAACACCAAGAACCTCAGAAACACAACTAACTTTACATGGTTCTGATCTTATATTGTTCCCAGCTGTCTGTGGGAAACTTCTGAAGACCAACTGTTGCTCATCCCCTGGGCACTGTTCTGCAATTTTCTTGAGAAATAAATAACCCAGGGAGCATCAGACAAGTGTGTATTAGCTCGACATCTGCTCTCACTGATGAGCTCTGCTCTGGTCCTTTCCCCACAGCCTCATCAAGCTGCTGGGGCGTCAGTCTTTCTGTGGAGCATGAAGGCTTCCTTTCAGGGACAGATGTGTGTGCTGTTGTGTAGGAAAAAAAAAACAGTCTATGTTTACTTGGGACAAAGGAGTGAAGAATCAGCTAACCAGAAAAAAGAGAATGCAAATAAGGATTGGGAGTCTACCTTTTTCAACCTCTTGGCCTTAGGACCACATGTGAGCTCCACACTGAGAACAACTGGTCCAAGTGGCGCCACCTGGCTGTTGGAGGAAAGACTGAGGGTTGCTTTGAGATATTAAGAGACTTGAAAAGCCCAGAACCAGATGTGATATAGATATAGATGAGATAGATAGATAGATGGATGGATGGATGGATGGATGATAGATAGATAGAAGAAAGCAAGGTGAGACAATAGCATCCATGCATGCCACATTACTGAAGCTCAGGTGTCACTGAGAATGGAAGGTTCTTCCACCATCCCACTGAAGGTCAAGACAGAGTCCATGCCTTCCGTGTACTACAGCAACTGTCTATGCATGTCTTGCTCATGATGTTCCCACAGTGTACCATGGCAGGGGTTCCTGATATGCTCTTTCAGCCTTCCTCCTGTCTGTGTGCTACTTGACTACAGGGTTCACAGTACAAAAGACACCAGGGGAACTCCAGTCTGGAGGTAACATTTTTGGCTTCAAACCTATACTTGGCAATAATGCATGTAAAGGTAGATGTTGTTACATGCCCTGTTGAGTATATCTGTTACTGTTGAGTAACACATTCCTGGAGCAGGCCTCACTCAGTGCCATCTCACAGACCACCACATGTGATTTCATGTTTCCTGTAAGGTGTTCCCAGGCATAGCCTCTGTCCCATCTTTTTTTTTTTTTTTTTTTTTTTTTAAATGACAGCCACCCTGAAAAACAAATGCTTGGAATTGTCACAAATGAGCTCCAAGGACTTCTTGATGCCTGGAGTGAGGCATGTGAATGTCTCACAGTGAGAAAAATCTGTCCCCAAAGACATTGTGGAGAAGGACCCTTCCCTGACTTCAAGTCATGGATCTGAGAAGGACATCCCTGTGCCTAGATGACATCATCAGATAGAGCTGGAATGCACAGATGTAGAAAGCTAGGGGCCCCGGGTCCAGGGGCAGGGTATGGCTGGGATACTACAAAGACTCTTTTGACTACCTCATACTCACCCCCACCCTCAGCTGAGGGGCCTAAAGACACACTGAAGTCAGATGGTAATCTTTGACCTCAGTAGAGGAGTGCCTAGAGGAAAAAGAGGTGCCAGACTTGAAATGCCTCAGTGCCTAGCAAGGAAAAAAAATACTATGTGCCTATATGGGATGCTCATTCTGCCAAAAGCCTGTGGATTTAATTGCAAAGAAATGCATTTTAGAATAAGATATTGGAAAACCATCCTATCTGTCACTGGCCACAGTGATTACAATTATTTATGCAGCGGCACCATGGCCTATGTGTTTCACAGCAATTACACTATTGATCTCAGGACTCAGAGGCCACTGAGCAAAACCCATAGGCATTGTCCCTTTCCCCATGGGAATTGTTTCTCCCATGCTTCAGATGTGAAAACTGAGGCTACCGAAGTCACCAGAGTCACAGGAGTTCGTGGCTGGGACAATCAGTCATCAATATACTCATATAATCTGCAAATGTTATATTAATGTACTAATAGCATCATACCCAGGTATCCATTTGGCCAGCACTTACTCTGTCCTGGTGGTGTTAATTCCTACATGTATTAGTCAGGGTTCTCTAATAGAACAGAATATATATATATATATTCAGAGAGAGAGAGAGTGAGTACATATGGATTCATTAGAATGGCTTACAGGCTGTGGTCCACCTAGTCCAACAATGGCTGTCTACCAATGGAAGGTCTAACAATCCCATAGCTGTTCAGTCCATGAGTCTGGATGTCTCAGCTGGTCTTCAGTATATACCATAATCTAGAAGAAGTAGGCCTTAATGCCATGAAGAAACAGACTCACCAGCAAGAGTAAGCAGGCAAGGACTGTCCTTCCATGTCTTTTATATAGGCTACCACCAGAAGGTGAAGCCCACAGTAAGGGTGGATCTTCTCACCTCAAAAGATCTGGATTAAAGGTTTATCTTCCTACCTCAAAAGATTCAGATTAAAAGTGGGTCTTCCCTCTTCAAATTGTTTAAGAAAAAAATCCCTCATAGGTATACCCAGCCACTTGTGTTTTAGTAAATTCTAGATGTAGTCAGGTTGCCAACCAAGAATAGTGATCACACTGGACTTCCCAAGATATTAAATAAATGTCTTAAGTAAGCTCTACAGATTCCAATCATAGTTCTGCCTGGAACTGGCTACGTGGCTTTTGGGAAATGAGTCAACTTCTCTGACCTTTGTTTTCCTCACTCATGAAACCCAAGCACTGAGAGAACCTACCCCATTTGGCTGATGTGAAAATGTAACAAGCAAACAGGACCCAGCACACTCTCAGAACTAAAAGTTGTTGTCACAGGATATTCCTTGGCTTGGACCACACAGCCCTAAGCTCCTGTTCCCAGCTCCTTCACTGTGAGGGAGAGAGGGAAGCCATGCAGTACTGTATTTTACAAAACAGAGGTGGGTGACAGAATCCGTGACACTTCATTCTTTCTTAATCTTATTGGTTTGCAGCAGGAGGTGGCCTTGGACCCTGGATGAGGGATCTTGTCTTGAGGAACATGGGAAAATATGACTTTGTTTCTTTTCCTATAGCCAAAACATTATCAGTCTGATTTCTGTAATTTGTAATCTGTATCCAGTGTGAACCCAACAGAGAGGGTAAGAAGGTCACTGTGTTACGTGTGCCCAAATTATAGCTATGGACACGTTCCTATGTCATGGTTCATGGTTTACCTCTAGAATGACCAGTCTTGAATTTCCAAAGGAACCCAGACCCTCAGTTGACCATGACACTAACATCTGATGGCCAACACACTTCAAACTTGCTCTTCCTCCCCCACATACTTGTTTTCTCTCCCTGCTTGCTTCTTGCTCTTACCATTCCCTTAGCCGTTCACAGTTGTCACTGATTATTAAACCCCCGTCCCTTCCATACCAGTTCTTCCTCTATCTCCCCACTGCCACTGGGCTATACCAAGCTAGGTGTCTTTACTGTGCTTTACAGTTACTTTATAACTGGCATTTCCCTTCTACATCATACAAAGAAAGTAACAGGTTATGTTTCAGAAACATGCAACTCTCCATAGCAAGAAGCTTTATGAAGGAGTATTATCTCCATATAGTCTAAGGCTCCTACCAGCCAATGCAGTTCACCCCTTAACATGGTCTCCAAATACTTGAAATAAATTTCATATGTGAGACTTTGTGTAACCACAATTAACTTGGTACTGACTCTAGGCTAGAGTAGAAAAGGTGGAGAAAGTCTGAAGAGGCATGTAGGAGGCAGAGCAGGAGCTCAGATGACAAGGACCATACTTATTCCCATCCAGGGCCCAAGGCTACCTCTTGTTGTAAACCATTTAAGATTAAGAAAGATTGAAGCGTCACGGATTCTGCCACCGCCCTTTATGTTGCATCATAAAGTACAGCATGGCTTCCCTCTCTCCCACATGGTGACAGAGCTGGGGACAGGAGTTTGTGGCTATGTGGTCCAGGAATATCCTGTGACAGCAACTTTAGCTGCTCTGGTAGTATGCTGGGTCCTGAGTTGAAGTCTGTTTCCTCTCTATATCTTCACATCAGCCAAATGGGGTAGGAACACTTAGGGCTTGGGGTTCATAAGTGAGGACAAAGGCAAGATAGGTTGACTCATTTCCCAAAAGCCATGTAGCTTCAATGGGTTGTACATCTTATCCACATCAACTTACATAGGCACCCAGGAAGATACCCTTGCACAAAGACCTTCTCCCCATCATGACCACCACTTCTGGATTCCAGGAAGTGAGGAGTTTGAGTTAAGCATCTTGTAAGGTACAAATGCTTTGCTGAAGGAGCACTGTCATCTGGGAGAGAAGGAGTGGGGTAAAGAGTGTGGCCTATTCCAGTTGTTGGCAGGCTCCGTAGCCTTGCCTCACACTACTCTCCTCTCTAGGAATCATTGCAAAATGATGGGGTTAGATGCCCTCAGAGGTCCAAATTACAAAATTATATGGAATAAGTATCTATAATTATATGTAGCTACATGTAATTATATTACTATAAGCATAAATCTATCTTTATTATACATAACACATATATAAACATGTGTGTGTGTGTGTGTGTGTGTGTGTGTGTGTGTAGAAAGGTTAACAAATGAACAAAAGAAGCCATGAGAGATCAGGATGGGGAAGTAGGAAGCACTTTTGAGAAATTAAAGAAATGTATCTCTTTGTAAAAGTTTTACAGTTTTACTTAATACTGTTTTAGGGACTTCCCCCTACCCCCAAAGCAATGTATGTTTCAAATTTCAAAAACTGTTACACACACACACACACACACACACACACACACACACACACACACACACTGCTCAGGGTTCATTTCCTGCAGTGGCCCAGACTTAAAACAGACTGGTTTGTACTCTGAGGTTGTTCCCTTTCCTCCCCTTTAGACCTTAGGTCACTGTATCTGGTCAGCCTCAAGCCAGTGTCCACCACCAGAGGCCATCTGCCCCTTTCTGCTTCTTTGGGGCCTCCAAAGTTGACCCTAATCAGCAAGGAGGTAGAAGGGAGGTAATGAGCAGAGTGACAGAAGAGAAGAGGGGAGGGGGGGGGGGGGTGAGATTTTACATGTTTCCATGTTCTCCAACTGCAAAAATGGTCTCTATCAAGCCTCCAAAAGACAAGCCCCCTTGACAAAAAAACCCTCCTCTTGGTCCACAGACTTTGGTCTTTTAAACTGGCCTGCTAACTACTTGATTTTCCATCCCACAAAATGGACCCAAGAAAGGTATGATAGGATAACATCAGTGTTCCTCCCCAGCCTAACACAACCCTGATCATACCAGCCTGTTATGCTATAGAGAGAGAGGAGAGAGGAGGGGCAAGGAAATCCAGCGACAAAGTCACCTCCTATCACATAGCCCCTCCTGGATTTCTAAGTCAGTGATTATTTCCTAGTCTCCAATGGGCTGTGAGCACTTTTTATAGAGACACTACAGAAATACAAGTGCCAGAGACTCCAGGATTATCTTATCCTCCACTCTCCTAAGCTGGATTGTGTTCTTCCTCCATGGCTATGCCTTCCCTGACTTTCCCACTGGCACCTACAATGAGCACTGGGAAGAGCTGGAAATGCAGTGACATTTTGTGATTGGGGCTTGAGAGAGAGGACCAGAAAGACTCTTAGACTGATCCACTGAGAGTCTCCCTTTGTCTGGTTAGCCCCACAGTGAGCACCTACTGTATAAAATCCTGCTCAGAAATAGGGAAGACTCAAAGGGAATTTGGCTGCTTCCTGCCTTCACAGTCTCCTTGTCTAAAGTAGTTAGCTTCCACAGGGCGATTTAGAAGGGCGTTTCTAGTATGTGAACAATAAGCATTTGTACATTAAAATGAGCCACAACCTCATAAAGGTAAGGAGGACAGCTGTTTTGATTCATGTTCTATATATAAATAAATGAATAGTCACAGAGGCCAAATGATACACCCAAATGCCAGATATAGCTAGCAAGTGGTGGGCTCAGGATTCTCAAACAGGTCTTCTGCCAATATGCCCTGCCAATCATACCACCTCCTCCAAAGTGATGTATATTCAGATTCCAGGTTGTGTGGGCCCCAAAGGGAGGGCTGAGAAGGGAACTTAATAGCATGGTGGCAACTTGAACTGATTTTCAAGGAAGAAGAACGCAGGTCTTGGGCCAGGGATAGGGCAGAGATGTAAGAAAGTACTGTGTGCATGCAATAGAAAGGGGTTGGATGTGGTCAAGGCGTGTGATGGGAGAAATATGGTGAGAGGGAGCTCTGGGCTGGTAGGTTAGACGGAGGTATAAAAGACTTTTGAATGTTCTTCAAAGCCCTGGGTTCAGTTGGGAGGCAAAGAGGAGAATGCTGCATATTTCTGAGATGGGAATAAGTCTGGTCTGCTCTTTATAAAATGGACATAACACGTAATTTTGTCCCACATTCCCAACTTGGAAAATATGCTATATGTAAAGCCATTGAAGAAGCACAAAGTCATTCCTTCCACAGAGGTAAATATTTACTTATTGTCTGAAATAGTGAAAGTACAAATTCTATGCCACCATCCTAAATCCACCTACTTTGTCTTGGAAGGTAGATTAGAAAGCTTGCAATGAGGCTACATCCCAGTAACCCCTTAGGATGCTAAGGATAAAATATCCAACACTGCAGATTCTTCTGATACACCTGACCAGCCTATGATGGCTAATCTTCATTATCAGTTTGACTAGACTTGGAACTACCTGAGAGATACTCCTCTGCTGTTTCCAGAAAGGCAAGACCCACCCTGAATGTGAACAGGACTTGAGTCTCAGACTGAATAAAAAGAAGCAGCCAGCTGAGTGTTAGTGTTCATCTCTCTCTGCTTCCTGGCTGCAGATTGATTCAGTGTGATCTCATGCCCCACTGCCAGACCTTCGTTGCTATGACAGACTAGATCTCCTCAGACCCTGAGTTGAAATAAATCCTTCCTTCCTTAAGATGCTTTTGTCAGGCCTTTTGTTACAGCAGCATAAGTAGCTAATACACAACCCAACACCATGCTTTAGTAAGAGAATACACTGGAGTCATGCTTTGTTCCTCTTGCAATCATGTGACTAAGTGAGGACTGTGGCTGGCCCAGCATCACAGGAGAGAATCAGACTATGGAGCTCTGGCCCAGGAAATGCCACAGTTCAAATTCTGAAGTCTGACTTCTATGGAACACTGACCATGTTCATACCATTGTCAAGTTGAAGCTCTCTAAGTGAGATGATCACTATCTTAGCATCAACTACATTTCCTGGGTTCTCTCAGAGTCCCATTTCTATGTTTACATTGGGGGCAATGGCACATTTCTTTGCAGAAGGTTCTACCTGAAGCTTTGAAAACCTTCACATTCTCAACAGAACCTGAACTGATCAATTTAGACTTCTGGAAAATGGTAGGTTTAGTATTTTAATTTCACTCTCCCCTGATGGAGTTGTTATGGGGAATAGAGATGCTCAACTCTCACATGCCTGTAAGATTTTAAAGCGCAGATTTAAAACTTCCCCATAAAGCATTTACTCAACAGTAACTTCATGCCTTGAACTTTGAAAAGGGTTTTCATGTAGATCACATCAGTGGACCCTCATAGCCTTGGGGTGAGCCAGCTTTACAGAGTCCTTAGGTATCAGCCCTCTAGCAGGTGGGGGACCAAAAGCTGGATGGAAATGACTAAACAAATTTCTGTTCTCACTGCAGTTTCATCACCTCCTGTGCACTAAACCCACTGCCATTACTATGTAGCCTTGACATTCATTTTTCTTCCAACAATTTTGCAAATAAAGCATCAGAACTTATCTCAGAAAGTCCACTGTTACATCCCCTACTTCCCCCTATAGATCAACACATCAATTAGCATGAAGAAATACAGTGCTATAAATCTTACCATTCCCTGGACCTAGGTATATACTATTGTGTTGTGTGATATTTAATTAGGCTGTGTTAGGTTAAATGGAAGAGTTCCTGCAATGGATTGGATTGGATTGGATTGGATTGGACTGGATTGGACTGGACTGGACTGGAGAAGACTGAGTTGGGTTGGGTTAGATTAGGTTTTCTTAAATTGGGTTGAATGGAATTGAATTGGGTTGGTTTTACTGGTCTGTGTGTGATCAAGTAAAACTGAAGCCCAAGTCTCTCCTGATTGCTTACAGTCTGTACCATCCAATGCCTACTTAAACACACTTGCTGAGCCACAGTGGCCAAGTTGTGTGTGTCAAGAGCAAAGTAGGGCTACACAAGCAAAAGATGGTACCACATTGCCTAAACACCAGGGTCAGGGACCCTCCTAGGTAGTCCCTTTCCTTAGTTGGCTCAGGTTACAACCATCCAGGCTGCTTGAGAAAGCAAGAGGTAGGGAAGAAAGCCAAAGGCAGGGAGGGAGGGAGGAACAAGGAAGAGGCAGGCACCACTGTGGGGAGGGGGGGGGGCAGGCAGCAGAGTTCACATGCCAGCGAGCAATCTCTCAGAATGCAAGAATCAGACCCCTGGGAAAGGCTGTGATCTGTTTTCCCTCCAGACCCAAGGTAACTCGGTCAATGAAACTCAATCCTAAGTGCTTGTGACATAAGGTCATAGACAGAGGCAAGGCAATGTCAGAAGTTCAGCTGCATACAACAAGTGCACTTACAGGTGGGTGGAGGGAGGGCAGGTAGGCAGGAGGGCAATACTTCACAGAGTAGCCCTGGGGGAACTGGCATCCTTCCTAATCAAACAGGTGAACACTCCCACCCTCCTGAGCACCAGAGGAGCTCACAGTGAGCTTAACCCTTTGGTAACCCTATCTGCTCACTAAAGAGGAATTGAGGGTGGATGGGGGTGGGGGGGAGCAATATTACCCAGAATTCACAGCTTCAAGGGAAAGGCACTTTATCACTCTGTGTTCAGTTGCTTTGGATATTGGGGAGTGTGGTGGAAGAAGGTCCACTGCTCCCCTCCTTCTTGTCCCCCTCCTCAGGGCTGAGAGCCAAGATTCTATCTCCTATCTCCCCCAGAGGGAAGAGCTCCACCGCTGTCACTAACACTTCTCGCCTTCTGTGCTCTTTCCCAGGAAATAGGAAGGAGGAAGGAATCTTTTAAAGCTTCTAGTTATCATCCTGCGCTTGGCTTTCCTTCCCCCTTCTCCAGTCTCATCTGTCTCTTAAGACAGAAATCTAATATATCTGTGCTCACTACAACAGGGAACTCCAGCTGCTGCTGCAGGCTGCGTGAGGCTGGAGGGGGCCTGCTCAGTGAGGTGTGCAGGCATTCATGTGTCGTGTATAAATGGCTATGAATATACCTGTGTGTGCACCCACGTGCCTGTTCATTTGTTTTCCGAAGCAGCTCTTTATACCAGTGCGGAATCCACACGCAATCTTGCATCTCCCCCTGCAGCCAGTAGGTGGCAGAGCTGTGACAGGCCGCTGACTCCAGTCCTGTGGCGCCAAGGGTCAGGACTTTGGGAGGTTATGTCCACACATACCCTGAGGGGGCCTGTGCAGAGGTACTGCACAAGATGGTTTGGAGAAGAGCTAGCCAAAACTCTTGATATCTCAGTCTACCTCTCCTTCTACCTCTCCTTCTCTCTGTCCTCCCTAGTTCTATCTAGAAAAGGGGATGTATTTTTCACGTTTGCTAAGCATCTGCAGTACGGTTTTCAGACTAAATGGACATTAACCCTGCCTGTGGGGTTTGTGAAAAATGCAGCTTCCCAGGTCCCATCCATTTGGATTGTCGTTCATCAGAGATGCAGGGACCTGGAAACTTTAATTTCAAATAAACACTTCTGGTGGTTGGCATCTTTGGGCCTTGTGACATTTGTGATCCCGGTTAGCTTCTGCCCGCCTCTGCCACCAAAGCAGTTATGACATCACCTGTCACCAAGTGCCTTTCCACCATCAGCTATGAGTCATGTGTACTTTTTAAAAGTGCCCACCATGCCGGACATTCTCCCCAAACACTAAGGAATATACACATGCCTTTAATCTCAGCACTCGGGAGGCAGAGGCAGGCAGATCTTTGTGAGTTCGAGGCCAGCCTGGGCTTCAGAGTGAGATCCAGGAAAGGTGCAAAGCTACACAGAGAAACCCTGTCTCAAAAGAAAAGAAAGAAAGAAAGAAAGAAAGAAAGAAAGTGCCTGCCAGAGTACAGCTCACTCTCCCCTCTTGTCTGTCTGTCTGCCTCTCTCATGCCCCCACTCCGACATGGCCTTTCATCCCTCCCCACCCCCCAATAAACCTCTTGCACTAACTCTGTTGTGCATGGTGTCTTTGCTTGGTGGCATACCTTGGCAGGGTCCCACAAAAAGTACCCACTTCACCTTTCTTTTTCATTCATCATTACAATCCCTTCCACCTGCAAACGGCTCTTCCACCTGTGTCCTGCCCTTCAGCTGCTCGGAGGCCACACCACTACACCCCGGGGCTTCTGTTCCCATTCTTAGGCCCTTTGTTCTTTCCTCCTGCTCATTCCCTGCCCTCAGGAGATTACTGGGCTTCCTACCCCTTAAGGAGACTTTCTCACACTGCAAAGAGGAGTCCTGTCACCCCAACCTTGCTCCTATGCTCTCCTCATACTCCTGTATCCCTGTCTCCAACTCCCTGAGTCAACTGCCCCGGTAAAAGGTTCCACAGATGAGTGACCGGAAACTGCACCCACAGATACTGTTGAGGGCATCGATGACAGAAATGCTTCTCTCCAAGTCTAAAGTCTCCAATCATGGCGATCCCTTGGTCACATCTCTTGGAAGGCCACAAGAACCCTCCTCTTTCTTCTTCTCACGGCTGCTCCTAACCCCTGATGTTCCTGGGCTTGAGGCAACATCCCTTCTTCCTCAGTAATGCAAGTTCTTGGACTCAGTCAGAAGCTCAGGGGATCTGTACTAGGAGCCTGTGTTGAACAACCCTTGGTGCTTTCTTATGCTTCAAGTGATGGTTCCAGTAGCAAAGGGCATGTGGGGCCCCCAGCACCTGCCAGCAGTCCAACATATCACTTGTTGCCAAAGATCTCCCCATTCTTCTGTGTTCTGTTGGCAGGCATGCTCCTCCCTGAAGCTCCTCTTCACGGCCTCCTGTGAGCAGCTGGAGAATGTCAGCTTGTCCACTCCTCACATGATCACAGCATGCCTCTGTCTCTCCTTACCTGGCTGCCCCTCAGACATACTTGCATGTCCTCAGCTCCCTGCAGCTCTTTGTCTTGACAGAGGTTGGTTAAGTTAACTCTGCTCACACACAAAATAAACTATTTTTTTTTTCTCTATCTGCCAAGCTGCTGAAGGCAAGGATGTCAAGCCCGGGGTGTGTATGAACGGAAGATTTACAGTTATCCTAGCGTGTCCGAGTTCTAAGCAAGCTTTTGTTGTTGTTGGGTTTTGTTTTGTTTTCAAAACTGTGGTCTAATTCCCAGGGAGCTGCCAGTGGAAACCTCTTGGATGTGCTTTATGCCAGAAGTGGCGGTCTCTGTACACATTGCTTGATCCAGGGGATGAACAACTACCATGAATAAGAGATGATGGGTCACTCCTGGACATCTGTTCGTATTTTGGATCCCCTGAAATGGCTATTTCCCAGCCACCTTAGATGCTGGTATGTGCCTGTTTGCACATGGACCAGCAGGTAGGCAGGAGATAGACAGGAAGGGCGTCTGAGAGACAGGTGTTAGAGTCTGGTAAATATTCAAGAAATGGAAGCTAGTTCAGTGAAGTGGGGAATGTCACAAAAGTCTTCAGAGAGATAAGATACATGTACTAAAAGTGTGCGTGTCCATGTGTGTACACAAGGGGGTGAAACCTCCTAGGACAGTCCCAAGTCCCTGGGAACTCTGCTCAGACTCAACATGGACAAGAAAGGAAGCTGTGGAAGGGGAAAGGGAAGGAATATTAGAAACACGGGAGCCTCTAGAATTCCACCCCCCAGAAGAAGGTAGCAACAAATAGAGGGTCTCGGCAAATTTGTATACAGTCTTTCCATCTTCTGTCTCTCAGTCACAAGCCAGGAATCATCATAGTAGAATCATTGTTCAATCAAAATGAATACAGAGAGGGAAAGGGGCTTGCAAAGAGACTGTACGAGGAATCCAAACATCTTCACAGGCAGGCACTTTGGTCTGAGACCCAATTTGCATAGAATCTATAAGCCAGACAGACAAGGGCTTACTTGAGTTTAGCTTCCCTAAAAGGGCTGCCCACATTATTTCCATTCCATCCACATCAGGATGCAAGAGATGTGTGTGCCACACACCAAGAAGGCAGCATGGGGGCTCGAGAGACAGTTCAGTGGTTAAGGACGGTACCGCTCTTACAGACAACAAAACTCTGGTTCCTAGTGCTCAAGTAAGTGCTACAACTGTCTGTAACTCCAGCTCCAGAGAGATCTGGTGCCTCTGGCCTCAGTAGGCACCTGTACTCACATATACATACCCACATAAATACAGACACAGACACACACACTCACATATACATACCCACATAGATACAGACACAGACACACACAGACACACACAGACACACACACACACACACACACACACACACACTTAAAAATAATTTTCAAAAACCTAAGGAGAGTAGGTGAGTGTCTTGATCACAGCTCCCTCTTAGTCAGTGACTTAGATGCCATTTCAACCCCCAGGACTCCAGCCCCAAAGCACACCTAGTCTCAGAAAGGTAAAGCCTCTCCCTACCACTGCTGCTTCAGGAGCTGAAAACACACATCTCCTCATCTCCACTTCTTAAATGCCTCATGTGATGTGTATATTTTTAAACTATTGTGACTTGTTTTGCACTGTGGCCTTAAGAAGTCACTGGGTCACTCTTTGAAGAGATGTTCAGGATGAGATACCACAAATTCCCAAGAGTCCATTTTCTGTGAATCATAGAATCGTTCAGACTGAGTGGGACACTCAGTCCCCTATTTCTCTGAGGTGTGTTCTAAAAATGCAAGCAGAAAGACCTCAGGATGAGAAATACAAGGTTGGAGGAGCATGTCTGTTTATATCAGTGTATTCGCCTCTGCTGCTGATGAAACACTATGGTGATGTAATGGAAATTTATGGAGGGAAGAGATGTATGGAAAGAGAGACTCATAACTCAGGTGGCCATTGAGCTGTGACTCCCATGACTTCACCTTGTCTAGCTCTTCTTCCTCCCGTACCCCCCAACATGGCTGTAAATCACTTGTGCCTGCACACTGCTTTAGCCTGACACTTGATACATGCAACCAATGGCCAGACACTTGGTAGGAATGCAAAGCCATGGAAAAGGGGGACTTCTGGGTTGGCACTGTAGCTGTTACAACATTCTTTAGCCAACTTCCTCAGGCTCGGTTTGTTCTCAGGACCCTGAGGGAGGGTCAAGTCAGTCGAGCACATGGGCTCATGCCACAGAAAATCAGCATCAACAGGCTTACCTTCCCCTCTCTACTGCCCACCCCATGTCCCTTTTTCTCTTGTTACTGTGCCCCCGGGTTATTTGTCCAAGTTTGTCAGTGTTGGAGGGGAAAGAGGAGCTGATGGTGGACAAAATGAACATTTGCTTAACTCTTCATACAGTGTAAAGCTATGGGTGTGTCGATGAGTAGAATAACCATTTGGTCCATCTGGTCTTAGTATGACATGTTACATTGTGTTTGCATCTGCTCCTTCAATCCTGGCAATGACCTGAGGATGTGGCCATTATCACCCCCAGGGCCTCCAAGGGAATAGGAAGAGCCTTCAGCACCAACTCCCAACCACACAATTGACCTAGCTCCTCCTCATATCCAAAATACAATTCATATACTAATATCCAATATCACTTGCTATGCAAAATTATTTTGAACTCATCTGGAGTGGACTCTTGGATTCATGTCATGTTTTCATTCATAGCCAAATCTCATTCCCTTCTTGTCTTAGTTAGGGTTTCTATTGCTGAGATGAAACATCATGACCAAAAGCAACTTGGGGAGGAAAGGGTTTATTTGGCTTATACATCCATCAGCAAAAGAAATCAGGACAGGAATTCTAGCAGGGCAGGAACCTGGAGGCAGGAGCTAATGCAGAGACCATAGAGGGGTGCTGCTTACTGGCTTGCTCATTATGGCATGCTCAGCCTCCTTTATTACAGAATGTAGGACCACCAGCCCTGGGATGGCACCACCCACAATAGGCTGAGCCCTCCTCCATCAATCACTAATTAAGAAAATGTCCTACAGGCTTGCCTACAGTCCAATCTTATGGAGGCACTTTTTTAAATTGAGGCTCCTTCCTCTCAGATGACTTTAACTTGTGTCAAGTGAGCATAAAACTACCCAGCACACTTCTCCAGGGTACAATGAGGGGGAGAGTTATTCTAGCCATTGAGGCAGATACTCTCCTCTAGTGCAGGTCTATTGTGTTCCTGTCCCCCACGGGCTCTACTGTGCAGGGTGTTATTATTCCAGGCACTCCTCTGAGAGAGGACCTCATGGGTCATGATTGAACAAGATTCTGCTAGCGCCTAGAGTGGTGACCATGATTAGGTTAAGAATATTATTGCAGCTTCTGAAAAAAGATTCAAGCCCAGATTGGAAACCCCATGATGTAATTTACAAGGCTGTCTTGGCAGGAAGGCTTCATCACCACCACCGTTATTGTCATCATTATTTTGTCTTTTCAGTATCTTGGAAGCTACAGAAAAAAAAAATGCACTGCCATCATCTATGGAAGTATGAGTCCCCTTTCACTGTGGCTCCTCCAAGCATGTAGTGTGTGATTCTACACAAAATGCAAATGAATTCAGGTGAAAATCATCCCAACATTCACCAGAGGACCGATGAGTACATGGACCACACTGAGCAACTCTAAGATAACTAGAGACAGAAAGACAATAGGTAACATTTGTACCTTCTGCAAAGCTACTGGAGAATCTTAGACAAGGACTTTCACCACTGAATCCTCAACTTGGATGCTAAGATTCAAGGAGAGAGGGAGGATAATGGATGGGAAGGGATGAGAAGAAAGGGGAGCAGAGGAGAAAGCAGAAAGGAAGTGAAGGATGGATGGAGAGAGATAAAAACACAGGAAAAGAACTGCTTGGTCTGAGTCCTGAATGAAAATGCCCTAGAAGATTTGCATTCCCTGCTAACAGCCATTTTTGTTTTTATTTATTTTAGCAGGGTGTGCATGTCATGTAATCACTGTTTTAGTTCATTTTCCCCCATCACGATAGATGGTGATAAGTCACGTTGGTTGTTAATAATCTACAATTACCTAACAAATTTTAAGCTTGTACTACACCATCATTAATATGTTTAATTTATCGTTACAATTCCTTCAGGTTAATGGTTTGAAAGTATGTTGGAGTTTAATCTGGGCCGTTATTATAAAGTGCTTGTTTCTCGTTAAAATGTAAAACTGAGATAGTCAAGATTTACTTGGGATAAAATGGCTGGAGTAAATCTCCCCTCATCTCTCCACGGAGAAGGGAATGAGATTTGGCTATTGAAAACACGATATGAAGCTGAGAGCCCCCTTCAGAGAAGTTCAAAGTAATTTTGCAGATTAAATGGTTTTCCCCCCGGGCTAATGGGAGTCCTGCCAGAAGCCAAAGTTTGTTGTAGAAGGCTTGTATGGGTGCTACAGGGAGAGAGGGACAACAGAGAGTGGATGAGAACGGAATTTTGCCAAAAACAGATGCACCAAAGATTCCTGGGAAGGTATTTGAATGGCAGGCCGTGAGCGAGAGGAAACAGAATACACTTCATGGCCTTCCTTATGTCCTCAGGGAAAAATTATAATCAAGAATTCCCACCCTAACAGAGCACAAGCAGAGGTACCAGCCTGCTTCTCTGCCCAGGATTTTGCTGGGATCTCTGACCAGCAGACTGCCACAGGAACACTGGTGGCTAGGTAAACATCTGCTCCAGCTCGCTTTTGCTTCCAAGGCTGCCCTACCTGGCTTTTCGTCTGGTGACTCCCGGCTGTACCATGGGGAAGAAAGCAAACCTCACTCAGTGGCTCCAGTTTAACCATACAGATGTTCACAGTAGCTTCTAGAGAGTTGTCTATCTCTGGCTACTGAAAATGTTGCCCAAGAACATATGGAATTCCACTGAATACCAGCGACTATGACTTTATTTGTATATGTCTTTATAGATATAATCCAGATAAGATAACTACGGAGAACTTAGTCCAACCTTACTGGCTGGCATCATTATAAGAAGAAAGCACCATGTGGAGATGAAGATAGAATCGAGAAACACAGTACAAGCCAAGGAATATCCAAGACAGACAGCCAATGTTGCAAGTCAGGGGGAACAAGGCAGGCTTCTGCCCTGACTCTTGGGGCAGGGTATATATCCCTGTCAACACCTTACTTCAAATTTCTGACCTCCAGAACCTTAGGAAAGAGAATGAATTTCCCATGTCTCAAGCCACCTAGTTTATGATCCTCCATAACTACAACCATAGGAAAAGCATACAACTAGACTCTGCAAGTTACTCTGGGAAGTTAGAGATGGCCATGGGGAGGGAAAGAGTGGACATGGCCCTTGAAGAGCCACCAGGGACTGATAGGCAATGGAGGCCCAGGAGCTAACATCCAGGACACAGCAACCTTCCAACCTCCTTTTTAAAATTCTCCATTCTTCTCAAAAACCTTTTTTTGTTTTGTTTTGTGTTTTCAAGACAGAGTTTCTCTGTGTAGCCCTGGCTGTCCTGGAACTCACTCTGTAGACCAGGCTGGCCTCAAACTTGGAGATCTGCCTGCTTCTGCCTCCCAAGTGCTGGGATTAAAGGCATGTGCCACCACCACCCAGCCTTTTTCAAAAAACTTCTAATTGAGTCATTCTGTGTGATAGTTTAGGTTCAGCTTGACTGAGTCCCAATGTAGCCAGATGTTTGGTGAAACATTATTTTGGGTTCATCTGTGAAGATGTTTCTGGATGAGATTAACTTCTGAGTCAAGAACAGAGTACAGCAGCTGGCCCTGCATTTTAATGGCAGGCACCATCCATTCACTGCAGGTCTGAATAGAACTAAAGGCACATGCAGGAGAGAATGTGTCCTGTCGACCTATTTTCAAGCAGAGACATTGATCTCCTGCTTTCAGATTCAGACTGAGAGTATAACATCAACATCCTGATTCCTCAGCTGGCCAAATACAGGCTCTAAGACTCTGAGTCTCCACTGACAGGTCAGTTTTTATATGCAAAAAATGAATATGTGAGCATATATGTGTATGTATATACACAGAGAATGAATTGTGAGTATACCTATACAGTATTATACATCTTCATTTTAATCTGATATTTTATATCAGACTATAACCCATCTCACTTTAATGCCATCTACAATTATCCTATTCAAATAAGGTCTCACTACAAGGTACCAGGAGTTAAGAGTTCATTACATCATCTTGGGGTGGCAAGAGTCACAATTTAATCAACAATGCTCAGTAAATATACTTTATGTGTATTGTCTTACTCCAGTTGTGTGCGCGCGCACGTGTGTGTGTGTGTGTGTGTGTGTGTGTGTGTGTGTGTGTGTGTATTTTATGGTTGAAGAGAAGGATTTTGTTGTAGATATGAGGGAGAGAACAGTCAGAGGTATCTGGAAGAGTCAGACTGAACGTGGCTGTGAGAGGAGAGACGGGGAGAGTGAGAAAGGACGAGAAGAGAGAGGGATGAGAGATGGGGTCAGGAACAGAGAGCAGAGGACCAAGAGAGCAAAAGACAACCAGGAGCTCCAGCTTATATTTCTAAGGAAATGTTTTACTGTAGTCATGTATATAACTTTATACACAGATATAGTGACCATGTAAACAGCTTTTCTGGAGGATGAGGTCAAACACACCTTGGGCTTGTTGACCTCCGAGCCCTTGACTAATGAATGGATTCACGGCTTCCCTTCTGCGTGTCACCCCCACCCCTTTTCAACTTGCTCACTTCACTCCCATCTCCCTAACCTCCCTCCTACCCTGCAATACCAGTTTCTTTCTCAGAGTGATTCTGACCCTGGGTCACTTTCCCAGAGTCTCCCACAGCTGTCTCCTCTCCTAACCTGGTCTCCCAATCACCACCTGTGCTAGTTTGAATGAAAATGGCCCCATAGGCCCACAGGGAGTGGAACTAATAGGACGTGGGGCCTTGTTGGGGGTATGCCTAGTCTTGTTGGAAGAAGTGTGTCACCAGGGATAGGCTTTGAGGTTTCAAAGGGTCAAACCAGGCCCAGTGTGGTAGCCTTTTTTTTTCCTGCTGCCTCCTGATCCAGATGTGGATCAGCACATCTGCCTGCATGCTGCCATGCTTCCTGTCATGATGATAACGAACTATACTTCTGAACTGTAAACCAGCCCCAGTTAAATGGTTTCCTTTATAAGAGCCGCCATGTTCATGGTGTGTCTTCAGAGCAATAGAACCCCTAACTCAGACACGGTCCTCTCTGAGATGCCTTCCCTGACTCTCCCAGCTCTGATACCTCCATTCCTCTCACACATCTCTCTTGGTTTTATTATTATTATATTTTTATTATTTTATTTTTCACTGTAGTGACACTTGAAACTACAGCTAGTTTTGCACTGTCTCTTTGTTTATAGAATGTAAACTCCCCAGAGGCAGGAACCATGCCTGCCTCTTTCTTCCTGGCATTCAGGAAGGGTTGTGGGAGGAAAGGAGAGAATCAGAAAAGGAAGGAAGGAGAAAAGAGAGGAAAGAAGAAAGGAAACTCTCACCCCTATTCTAAAACCTTCTGAAGAGGCAAATTATTTTTCCAGAATAAGACCCATCTACGTCATGCTTGCCTGGAAAGTTGAGCCTGCTTTGATGCAGTGCGTTGGTCAGTCTCCCTTGCAACAGCATACTCACCATGTGATGGGGCACATTCCAGATGTGCTATTACTCTGGGTCCTTAGAAACGTAAGCGAATACTCTGTGACAAAAGCAAGACCTAAGTTTGCATGAGTTATTTATCAAATGAGACAAAATTTTAAATCCATTTTAAATCCTTGTATAGAAGTTTTTATATATGAGTTCATAAAAAGAACTAAAAAAAAAATAAATAAATCAGAGCACAGGGTCAGTTTGGTTCTGCATATGAAGAAGGGGCATATAGCCAGTCCTTCACAGTGGAGTAATTTCCAGTAAATTCTCCACCTACCAGCTGGGTCACCTAAGTATGAGAAAAGGAGGTCCCATCCCTGGCTATTACACTCTGAGAGCATGGGCACCCTTGCTCCCACTGCAGGACCCAGGTGAGGTCTGGGTGGTGGGGGAGGGACATGGAGAACTTGTAGTACTGATGGAAGTGGTGGCGTGTCAGATGTCACAGAGGGAGCCTTTGAATTCTCCTCCCAGTTCTGGCCCTGGCAGCCCATTTTCCTGTAGGCGCCTGACCCTGCTAATGGGGACTCTGCTTTACTTCCCTATTTCCACGTTAAGTGAGGGGTCACAGGGGTCGGGCAGGCGCTGGCTTCTCTTCCTCCTGACAGATCCATAATTAGAAGGAGACAGAGCATTCAAAGAGGAGCGTTTGGCTCCAGGCACATCCTTGTCAGCCTGTCAAGCAAAAGCCTGTTCTCCATGAGCTATTTTGAGCCACCTTCTCAGCTGCATTTCTGATCCTCTAGGCCCATGTCACCCTCCCCCACACGCATGGTGGCCCTCCTCCTCCAAACTGCATCATGACATCACTGAAGAGCCTTAGTTTGGGGGAGGGCTACACAAAGGAGCATTTTGTTCAAGATGCTGGAAGGGCAGAATGGGGAAGTCATCTCACCCTGTCCAAACCTCCTACCTCTTGGTCCAGTGTCTTAGATGCAAGGACCAGTGGGTACCACCGTTTGCTGTAGTAGACATTTTCTACTGTGGGCATTTTCAGCAGATGCCATGAAGCTCAACATATCCCTGCCTAGATGCAGTGTGAAACTTCTTTAGAGGGATTTATAGGTCAACAGCTAGAATTCAGAACATGAGAAGTATATTCTCTACCCAGGAGCTATCCAGAAAAATCTCTACAACTGGGTAATGCTGGGCAGTGTCCAGAAAGATTGGTGCACCATCCAGAAAAGTTCTTTTGTTGTGACAGCTGGGAGAACACCCCAGAAAAACACAACTGCTTTCCCAAAGCTCTAGGGAAGGTTTAGAAGATGGCATGTTTGTCCCTGGGCAGCTGACATGCCCTAAAGTGCCACCATGGTCCTATCACCACAGCCCCAAATGGTACAGCTCACCTAGCACAATAAGTCCTACAAAGAACCATCCCTAGAGGACACTCCTCACATTCTGCTGCTGGTAAAATGGGCTGGAGCAGGGGTAGTGAGTAAGCTGGCTCATGGGGCTGACCACTACAGCAGAACATGTGGTGATAAAAATGGATGCTGTTTTGTGTGCTGCTAGGTGTAGGAGATATCATTTCCAGTGGTACTTCCCCAACTCCAAACATGGAGTTGTGCCCCTGAAGCTTCCCCATCCTGAGCAGACAGAGGGTTCCTGCTGCCTGGAGTCTGCTGCTGCATCTTGTGGGAAGGGACTCTCTTTGGAGAGGATTCTCTTCCTACCAGCTTGGCTCTCTCTCCATCCTGGGGATAAGCTGCATAGACTCAATCACAGTCTCATTAGGGTCACCGACTATCCAGTCTTACAAGATGATTGTCTCGAAGAGGAGCAAGGAGTGTGGATTCTGAACTATGCAGACACCTGGACAGCATCTCAAACTAGCAGAGCAGGCTGACAAAAGTGGTAATAATGAAAACTTGTCAAAGCCACTGCCTTCAATGGAGTACTATGTGCCGGGCATGCTGGGGACGTTGGAAGCACCATGCCCCGTCTTGCTCATGGAAACTCTGGGAGGAAGAGGCCACTGCAGACAATAAAGGTGATCTTTTCTCAAGCCCCAAGCCCCAAGCATGCCTCAGACAGTGCAGACTGTCTTGTTCCCTCAGGAAGCTTGCTTTTATTTCTTTAGGATAGTGGTTCCCCAAGCACAGCCCTGAGGTGGCCATCATCAGCATTCTTTAATGTTCTCAAAATGCTCTCTTCGGATCCTCTTGTATCAAAACCTCAGGATAGAGCCCAGTGGTCTCTGCCCTGCCAGGAACCTGACACCAACTCGAGCTCAGGACTTCTGCTCAAAGGGTTCCTTTGTCAATCCACAAAGGAAACACCTACCAGGAATGTCTGACCTATAGCCCATAGGCTACACGTGTCCCAAGAAGGTTATGGATGAGGCATGCCACTTTTATCAGTGACAATAGCACATCACAACATCAAAAGGTTGGACATCCCCAGGCCCCAGGCCAAATGCAAATGCTGACTGTAAGCGAATCTGTCTTTTGAGTCAAACTCCAACCTTACTCTTCCAAGGCCTACTCCAGACCTCTCTGGGATCCCCAGAGTCCTCAGGAACACCACCCTTTCATCTGCTCACCCTGGCCTGCCTCTCACACTTGCTGAGAGCTTTTGTATCTGCCCATGCACATGAATTCCTATTTGTGCCCTAGGGGCTCCACCTTAGGGTGCTCAGCCCCATGCCTGCTTATATCCCTGCTGCTGGCCTTACACCCCAGGGATGCAGTGACTGTCACTCACTGCCTTTCCAGACACCAGAGAGAATCGATTAAGCACAAGCTTTAATTGTGGTGGCACTGCCCAGGGCTAGGAGCCAATTCCAGCTGCTTTACCCTGCTTGTACAACAAGCTTCCTGCTCTACCAGTTGTTTTTAATTACCAAATAGTAAGAAACCAACTCTTGGCACCAACCACTCTCAAGAGGGACCAAAGGCCACTAAGACAAAAGTAGGTGACTCCTGGCCTCTGTGATCTCTGTAAATTCAGCCATTCTGATGGACAAATGGGGCCAAAGCCCACGAATGGCTGAATTCCCAAGTTCTTGCTCTGTTGCCTGAGTCATACTCACTCTCTCTCTCTCTCTCTCTCTCTCTCTCTCTCTCTCTCTCTCTCTCTCTCTCTGTGTGTGTGTGTGTGTGTGTGTGTGTGTGTATAGGCACATGTGTGCATGCCTGTGTGCCTCTGTGTGAATGTGTGTGCGCATGTGTGCATGTAGAGGTCAAAGAGCAACCTCCTGCCTTGTTTGAGGTAGGGTCTCTTGTTCTGTACCCAAAGCCAAATGTCCTGAGAACTTACGGAGACTCTGCTGCCTCTGCATCCCACCTTGGCAAAGAAGTTTTAGGATTATGGATACACTCCACCACACTTTGGTTTATATTGGTTCCAAGAATTTGAATTCAAGTCTTCATGTTGGTACAGCAAAAACTTCTACCAGGGGAGCCATTTCCTTAACCTGTCCTTGAAATTTTAAGGTGACCTTGACCCAGTCCCTCTGAGCTCCATGGTGAAGGTTTTATATTTAGAAGCTTTAGGAGACTTTACTGCCCTGGTAGTAGGTGTCTACAGGCTCACAGAAGCCAGGCTCTGTGCTAGGCATAAGGACCACACAGTACTTAACACACCTTTGAGGTACTTTGCATTGTGTGCGGAAAGCTGTTGCTATGTTGTTACTGTGAGCCTGCAGGGAGGTGAGGAGTGCTGAGCACATTTCCCAGAGCTGGTTCTTAAGGAACATGTGGGCACTCTTCCAGTGGAAAGAGAGGAGTCGTCCATTTAAAGGAACATCCTGTGCAAAGACATGGAGATGGGAAAGAAGGGAGTGTCGGATGGCCGGAAGGCATCCAGCTTGGCTGGAGCTGAGGTCACAGAGAGGCAGAGAGTGATGAGCTTGAGGAGTACGAGTCACCCAACACTGGGGGACTCTGGGACACCAGCCATGGCTTCATTCATTGGCTCACAGCAGCAGAGTGGGCATGAGAATGAGACTATCTAACTTTTCAAGCAATCACACTCCAAGTGAACTAGAACCTGCTCACCAGCAAACAAGCTAGAGGGGACATGTACAGAGGAAGGGCAGAGGCAGTCCCCAGCCTTTCAAAGTTGAATGGTTCTTCTGCCCCAGAGGAGTCCCAGGGGTTTCTTTAAGACACACTTGAAAATACACAAACATGAGAACTAAGCTTCCACTATGATCCTTCCTAGCTCCAGCTGTGCTGGGCTTGGTCCAGAGAGATGAACTACTCAGGCATCTGACACGGCGTGATTGATGGAAGAACTGGCTGGCTTGAGCTGTGGGCTTAATCTAGGCCATGAGTCAATGGGCTTATAAGGAAGGAGATGTCTGAGACCACAGGCAGTCCCATCATGCCCAAAAGACACCATGTAAATGTAACCTGGTGCCCCCTGGTCACTGTTCACCCTCACAACAGCCTGGGACATCTGGCATTAGGAGTAGCAGGCAGTGTTTAAGAGCATGATTTTAAAAAAATGCTTTTAGGTTAAAAAAGAAAGGGCAGCCAAGGACAGTCACAGAGCAAAACAGTCCCCTTTCCTGCCAGACACCTTTGACTCCAAATAGCTACCTGGGTCTTCAGACCTGTCAGTCATTTTCCAAGGTTCAAGATTCCACTCAAGCCAGGACAGAGTGAGTGGAGATAGAAGTGGGTCCTGATGGCAGAGAGGGACGAGTCAGCCCAAGCAATAGAGCAGCTCCTGGGCCACATTAATGAGCTTTGTTCTGCGTCACCTAGCTGTATAATAACAGCGGGAATTAATACAGCTACACACTAATAGCACAGAAGAGCAATCAGGAGGCAGAGATACATTTCTAATGGGCTTAGCTGAGAGCCAAAAGCAGATGGATATAGGGGCTTCTCCCAGCTCCAGCCCCTCAACCATGTCAACAGGAGCTGGCCAAGAGGCCATCACACCCTTGCACATGGCCTCCTCTTTGCCAATGTCAGAGCTCTGGTCTCTGCCAAGGGCAATCATTTGGACCCTGCATGCTGGCAACTCTCTGCTCTCATCCTTATTCAGAGTTGCAGACTCTGTAAGGAGCCACCTGTACTGCGGGCTGCTGGGGAAGAGACATCCCAACTTGAGTCTGGCATATGCCACTCCCCACCAGAGATGAGAGCTCTTCTCTCAGTTGCCTCCCCTGAGGTCCTGTGACCATGTGACCATAGGGAGTTGTCAAAAGCAATTTTCTGTTAGGGCCAAGTGAATTGCTTACTCAGCCATTAAATCTAATAATAACCTCAAGTGTACAGTATTTCTCTCATAATCATCATGCGTGGCTACTGTTCTCAGCTTTCCTTCCATTTGGGAAATTTCCCTTTCCTCTCCTTTAGGGGGCCCAAAGCACCAGCACTCGGATGGATCTTACTTCCTCTAGGCCCCTACATAGTAAGGAGGATGGGCAGGAGTAAGGGTGGTATGTAGACTGTAGGGAGACAACCAATCCTGTCCTTGCCAACCCACAGGAGCAGCAGAGACAGCACAGCCATGTAAGAGACTTGAGGTCCTATGGGAAAGAGGAAGGGGAACCTAGGGGTAGAAGTCTGATTGTAGATGCTACTCAGCCACATGATTTTCCATGACTCTAGGCAAGGCACTGGACTTTCACATTCATGGACAGTGTGTCATCTATGCAAAATAAAGGCGTGGAGGAAATTTCTAAATTCCCTTTAAGTCCTCATGCTATTAAGAGTAAGTCATTGTGAATTAAAGGGGAAATTCCAGAGCTCTTGGGTATTCCCAGTTCTTCCCTTTGCCTTCATGCATACTTGAAAGGAGAGGCAAGAACTCATTTGGTCCACTTGTAAGGGCTAAGAGAATGGGCTCTTTGCATGGGCTGAAGATGTTTGGGCCCCAGGAAGAATGATCTTATCATTCTAGTTCCATCTCAGAAGGAGGCATTGCAGTGTGCCAGGCCTCCTCTTATTGCCTCTGGGGACCTGGTCTGTCCTGGAATCAGGAAGCTCCCCCTTTCTGCCACCCTCTTGTGACTGTTTATCTCCACAGCACACAGGAGCAGGGCAGACAAGTCTCCATCTTGTCTTGTTTAGGGTAAGCCAGACTTGTCAATATAGTGCATCCAAGGAACAGATGATGCTACAGAGTTGAATCTTTTCAAATTTGAGAAGAGGAGCCACCATCTACGGAAAGCATGGCATGGGATCCCTAAATTTCTCATGGAAAAATTTAAACCAAGACAATTCTTACAAAGTGTGTGTGTGTGGGGGGGGAATCCTAGAACCCAATAAGAGAAAGAAATAGATTTGTATTCAGCTTGGAATAGCATGGGATAACTTCTGGCAGGAAGGGATGATGGATGGGCATTCCACACTCTTCTTATTGGTTCTCATTGGTGTGGAGAACTATCCGGGTAATCAGAGCTGATAGAGCAGGGTAGACCAATATAGTATCTCTCCAGCTTTCTGTCTGAGACTTACAGTTAGACTCCATTACCTGCCTAGGACATGCTTGCTTATAGCCAACTGAAGCAAATATTCCTCTTATGTTCCTTTTTCTCACTCTCTCCTAAACAAAAATTTTGCTTATGACCCATTAAACTGTTTTCATGACACATTCATGGGTTTCTCACCCCAGAAATCATTGGGTTAGGTGTTTGCAAAAGAGTGGTACCAGTTTCTAACGTTGGAGATCAGGAAGGACAGTTCCTTGGCTCTTCCTTGTCCAAACTGTAGATCCATGACAACCTTCCCTGGCAAGGGGTGCTGCTGCTGGGGGTTCGTGGGAAGAAGTTTCCAGAAGGAAGTGTTGTCATGAGGAATCCAGCCTAAAGTCAGTTTGACCAGGTAGTCATAGAAGGCAGCTCTGCTATCCCTGCATCTGCATCTGCTCCTAGCCCTGAACTCTAGTCCCCTGGGAGGAAACAGGGAAGCAGTGGGGGAGGGGAGGGGAGAAGTTAGCCATGAGTACCAAGCAACACAAGAAACCTGGGCAAGAGCAAGTATCAGGGGAGCCACACAGGGAGGCTCTTTGGCTTCCCTCTCCCACTCCTCCCTGGCTTTTACTGCTAATGGGCTAACAGGGAGAGCATGTGCCTGGCTAGAGCTGGTCCTCCACAGCTATCACTGATGGCGTCTTTAAGGAATTGTCTATAATTATAGGGGTGCTGCTCCATAAGGATTTGTCTTCCCCCAAAGTGAGAGCTGAGATGGAGCTTCACGATGTTCTTTGCCTTATAAACCACACCAGGCACATCTCAAGGAAGGCCTCCTGTTGGCATAGGCACAGCTCAGGGATCCTTCGGGCCCTCCCACTTTGCCTCCAAGAAGAGAACTCACCTACATCTCTTTAGAAAGCCCTTCAAGCCAAACAGGGCTTTGCTCACATATTTAGTTACTGTTTGCATGCTCATTAGATGCATTTAATAATTGGGATGATTATATAGCATCTCTGACTTTTTCTTTCTGCACTATGAATCATCTCTCTAATAGAATTCTTGTGGCCTGGTGTAAGATACAGAAGCAGCAGGGGGTGGATCGGAGTAGACATATTTTTTGCACAGAGTGGTCTCATGTTTATATTCACGAAGAACTAGATCCTCTGCTAAGAATCACCGCCTGGTGCTTTGTGAGCTATTTTGCTCACTGTAGCAAGAGACACTCTGGATCCTGTGGACAGATAGTAACCAGTGGGAAGTCCAAATTCAGGTTCAAATAGGACATTAGGTGAGAAAAAAGGCTGGACCACATGGGTAGAACAGCAGAGGGTAAGGATTCCACAGCCTTCTTATAAGATGAAGTACTAAAATTCTTATTAATAAAAAACCTGGAGCTAGATATTGGGGTGAAAGCTGAAAGATCAACCCCAGAAAAACCATCCTGCTACACCTTCCCTTCTTCACTAGAGAAAAAAAGAGTCTCCCTGATACTCCCTCAAGTCTACCCTTAGACAGCCCACTGAGCAGTTGCTGCGATGCCAGTATTGGCTATAACAAGGTGGACGTCCACAGAGGCTAATTTATTTTAGATGTCACTTCAAACTCTTTAATAAAAAATGCAAGCTTTGTGGTTCTTTTTACTGGGTCTTTCTGTTAACCAGAATGTCGGCAGTGACAGATCAACTTTAGAGATAAGTGCTCTTAGTCCTGTGAAAATCTTCACTACTTCTGTTAATTAAAAAAAATTAGTCAGCATAGTTTTATTTTGAAATACAACTCACTGTCTTTACATCTCTTAACAGTTCTTCCTCCTTGGGCTGCATGTGCTGCAAATCAATGATTCTAAGCATAGCCTTTGTGGTGGGGCTGGTTAGACACTGACCTCCATGAAGGTTAGAGCTTTGAGACTGGGAGGTGGAGGTGACTTAGTTGGTAAGTGTGTGTCTTCCAAATGCTGCTAGCACCTGAGTTTGTCCGCTGGAACCCACATAAAAATATTGTGCATGATTGTACGTGTTTGTAATTCCAGTGCTATGGAGACTGGGTGATCTCTTAGTCTTCTGAATAGGCAGTTCAGTCCAAATGATGAACTTCAGGCCAATGAGAGACCCTGTCTCAAAGGTTATGGATAGCCTTCTGGAATAATGACATTTCAGGTTGTCCTCTGCTCTCCCCCCCCCCCAACACCCACCCATGTGTGCCATATGTGTGTGTACACACATACACACACACACATAGCTTTTGTCAACCAAAAATTTGAAAAGAAATTAAGAGTTTGGGGATAATGAGCAATATGAACCTTTCAGCCTAGAAGGAAGATACTAAATAAAGTGTTCCTTTTTCTATAATAAGGGGGTGGCTCAGCAATTGCTAAGATCTAATTATTCTATGATGTGCTGACTCAGAAGCCTATGTTCTCTGTCAGAGGTTGCTCATTTCCAATGCCACCTTCTTCTCCCTACTGCCCCCATCACTAGAGTTAATTTTCCTTAAATGACTCAGCCTTGTTTGCAGGTTTTCAAGTACTTTCATTCTGGGGCTCCCTGAACTGAAATTGAAGCCTCATCAACCCTGATTTTAGTTTTAAAGTTCAAGGCCAGCCTACATTAAATTGGTGAGTTCTGACATTGTCCATGAAATGATGAATTGTTTTTCTCTCATTCAAACCATCAGCAAACATGGATTTGTAGCATCTCCACACTATGACCCTAGGACCTGCACCCAAAGGCCCATATTCTGCCTGGTGTGTTGCCTTTTGTGAAGACTATCTCCCCATTCTAGGAGGGGATGGAGGCCTGCTGATACCTTTGGCAAGCCCAGCAGAGCCATTGGGCTACTGTCTGTGACAACCATGGGCACAGACATAAACAGCCTCCCAGACTGAGAGAGAAGTTGCCAGCCCTTGGAGGAAGGAAAGTGGGGATGACATATTCTTCATCATCTGCTTGCCTACCATTTGTGGCAGCAACTGAGGACCCAGCTGAGAACAAGAGGGAAAACCATGTTCTCATGGAAATAGCTTCTGCTCCCTAAGTAATCTAGTCCATGCTAACTGTTTCTGGATTTAAGATTTAATTAGCTCCATTAGTAATATAAATAAGTATGTCAATAGTTTTGCTTCATTCAGAGCAACGAATGGTTTATCCCCAGTCAGTTAATGGGCTTTATTCCCAGCCAGATTCAACATGCTGAGCATAAGATCCAAGCAGCATACATTTTGTGTGTTCTACAGTTTCCAGAATAATCCTACCCAAATTCTTGATTGTATATCCTGATTAGAGGTTTGGAGTAGGGAGGTTCGAAATGATGGCCATGGTGACCTGTGCATTCACTTGGAATCTGTTATAGCTTGGGCCTGAAATACAGCCCCCAAAAGATCCTGTGCTGAAGACTTGCTCTCCAGTGCATCAGTATTCACAGAGGGGCCTGTGCAAAGATCATGAGGAGTCTGAATTTATGAAGGGATCTGCCCATTGATGAAGTTATCACTTAAGAGGCTATGGCGAGTCTCTTTCTTCTCACACTCTCTTTGCTTCCTGCTCAACAGAAGGTGAATAGAATTTGTCTGTCACATGCTCCTGGTGCCATAATGTTCTGCTTCCTGACTGATCAACCATGACCTGAGCCCTTGAAGCCAAGAACCACAACCAAGACATCTTCCTCTCATCCTCCTCTCAAGTGGTTTTCCTTGGGGGATTTATTAGGCAAAAAAGTGCCTGATTTCATAACATGACTGCTCTGGTTTTCTCTTTTGAGAAGTTTCTAGAAGTATTCTATAAGTTCCCTAGGCAAGAATACAGATAAGATGGCATACTTCCTGAACATTTACCATGTATCAGGTGTTAGCCTTCCCAGGTACCTGGGGGTAGCTGTTAGTCAGTTTCTTTTTCTTTCTTTTCTTTTCTTTTTTGTTTTTGGTTTTTTGAGACAATGTTTCTCTGTGTAGTTCTAGCTATCCTGGAACTTGCTCTATAGGCCAGGCTGACCTCAAACTCACAGAGATCTGCCTACCTCTGCCTCCCATGTGCTGGAATTAAAGGTGTGTGCCCAAGTCAGTTTCTTATTAGTATAACATAATACCTAAGGCAATCTACTTATAAAGAAAAAAGGCTCACAGTTTGGGCATCCAGAGTCCCTGGTCAGCTAGTCCTGACACCTTTGGGCCTGTAATAAGACCGTATGCTACAGCTAGAATAATGGGCTTGATTTGTCTTGTGACCAGGAATGAAAGAGAGAGGGAGAAGAGAGACTGAGGTTCCTACACTGCATTTAAGGACACAATGACCTAACTTCCTTCCATTAGACTCCACCTCCTACAGCCTCAACTACCTCCTCTGCAAGCTAGAGACCACACTGTAATGCACGAATCTTTGGAGGACATTCAAGAATCAAATTGCAGCGGTGGCCATGGTAGCCCCTACTTGCAAATAAAGCAAATGAGTACACTGAGGTCAAGACAAGGGAGCACATAGCTGGTAAAGGTGGGATTTGAATATGGAATGTTCAGACTGCAAAGCTCCCTTCACCAAAATGCTTCCCAGCAAAACTGACTGTACCTGTTTTCCTCTCCATTGTTCTGCCTTTTCCTCCTATTTCCCTGACCGAAATCTATGTTCCATGGGGGTAGGCAGCCAAGTCTAGGTTGACTAAGGAAATAACTCCTGTAGGTCTAAAAATTAGTAGCCAATCAGAGCATCCACTTTGCTTCTGTGTGGACTTTGTCTCCTACCACAGCTTCCTGCCTCTACTCACTCCCTTCACACCCAGGAAACGTGGGACTTGGATCCAACAAAAGCTGCTTCTCTCAATCCGCTCTGCTGCTGTAATAACAAACCATAAAATTAACTAAATTTCACCGCAGTGTAATGTGTTGCATAAAAGCTGTGGCAATGTGTCTGCGGGGCAAAGGAGGGCTCTATAGAAATCTGGCTCTCTTTATTATATGGCCAACATTGCACAATTTCTCCCCTAGAAAGATGGGTGGGGGGAAGTCACATGAGCAAAATCAGAATAGACATACTTTAGATACCTGTTATAAACACATGTGCTGTGAGTTAATGGGCAAATAAAATCTCACAGGAGTCTTGTACACATACATATTCAGACGCACATCCCTTGGCTGCGGAAACACAGAACAACTGTACATGTGAATACTTGCACATATGTACAGAAACATATAAATATAACAGTGAGGCTATACCTGTGTTGGACACATTCATTCTTGCTCAACAATGATGCTCAAATGACCAGTAGACAGACAGGGACTTATACTCCTCTCATTGCATGTATATGCCACCAGTAACTGCCTCATGGAACTCTGCCATCAACTAATATACCACAGTTACAGCGAGCTTAAACTATATCTTAAAAGCAATGTTTAAAATCTGGAACATTCTCTCTCTGACCTGTCTTTAAGAAAGAAGCCATCCAAAATGACATAACCAGATGCCATGCCCAGGTGAGCAGGAAATAATCAGCTTGAGGGGATGTGAGGCTGTACCTGTGATGGTGTTTTTAGATGGACGAAAATTGCCTTGCTCACTAGCCGGGTTTTTCTTCACATTGGGAGACAATGGTTGTGTGTGGCAGTGGCAGGGTAAAAGGTCATTTCGGGCTGTTAGGTGCATCTGGCCCATTGCACTGACCTTTCCAGATCCTATTCCTGCCCAGCCCATGCAGCAAAGCAAGCATGTTCTCCTGATTGTCTGTTCTAAGTCCTTCCCAGAGGAGCAATTTAAGCCTGGTAATTCTTGTGCTGAGGGGAAACAGTTGCTCATCATGTATCCACTATAGAAACTTGTTATTCACCTCTGACACTGGATGTCTCTCAAATTCACCACCACTTTCACACTCACATGTTCCCAGCTGCATTCTATAGTGAGGGCATGGTCTTCTAATGTCCAGTTTCAGAAAGGAATATAGGATGGAAGGCTGCGTGTGTGTGTGTGTGTGTTGGAGAGAATATTGGATTAAGAGTCCAGAGAGCTAGGTCTATGCTGCCTCTGCCACTAACACAGGAATCAGAATGGCGAATACACACAAATTCCTCTCAGCCTCTGAAGGAGACAGTGACGCTTTAGTGGGTCATTGAGGCCCCTCAATGAAACTCTTATCATTCCAAGATGGTTTCAAATATACTTCTTGGATCAAATATGAATGCCACTTTTTTCTTTTCTTTCCTTCCTTTCTTTCTTTTTAAATGTTATACACAAACAGAAGACATTGGATGTTACCAGAGCCAGCCAGCTACTAAGGCTGGCTGAGATGTGGTATCAGTAAGAATGAGTTGTTTCATGCTTTCAAGACAAATTGTCTTTCAAATGCTGCCAGTTGAGTAATTACGCAGATATTTACACAGTGATTATTGACATCCTGACCCTCACTATAGGAAGATATTCTATAGATAGACACACAGCCTCCTAGTCTAGCCTGGAATGTCTCTTAAGAGTAACAATACTCAGCATTCAGTCAATAATTACTTAGTGACCACATTGCAAATATCAGAGAATGGCAAGGGGTTGGCTCTAGAGACATACCACTGAACAAGACAGAGGGTCTGTGCTCAAATAATAATGAAATAATTTTCAAATAATAATAAAAATAATAATAATGGAAAATGGTGGTCTAGCTGCCCACCTTGCTCAACAAGACAAGGAAATAGCCCTTTCCTCCCTGAGAAGATACATCATAAAGTCATATTCAGATGCGGGGTTCTCTACATGGCCAATAACCAGGGTAGGATGGCTAGTGAGAAAGCATCAGCTACCTGTCACTGTTCTCTGGGACAGTTCCTTTTAGAAATCTGTAAGGACTGCAGAAGATAAGCAGAAACCTACGGATGTGTTTATGATGAGAGGCTCCACTCCACATCCTCTGCATGGGTCAAATGATCACTCTGTAACAGAATATAGAGTGCAGGCCATCCTTGTCATTCTAAAGACCAGGTAAAGAGAGACCAGTGAAGAAAGAGTAACACTTGGAACACAGGATGTCAAGCTTGACACTCTGGCCATCCTTGTTAGGTAAGAGAAAAATGATGAAGATAGACATAGAAGGTGGTGTTTATCCTGGCTAGTTTTATGTCAACTTGAACTAAGCTAGAGTCACCAGAAAGGAATGAACTTCAATTGAGAAAATGCCTCTACAATGGAGTGGATCTGGGGTACAATGGAGGGGACAGGGGGCTGGGGTTAGTGGAGAGGGGGGAAATTGCAGTTGGGGTGTAATGTATGAAAGAAGAATAAAGTGAATAAATAAATAAAAAATGTTAAGTATTATATAAAAATAAAAGAACCAGTTGTAGGGAATTTTCTTAATTGGTGATCAGAGAGGAAGGGCCCAGTCCATTGTGGGAGGTGTCATCCTTGAGCTGGTGGTCCTGGGTTCTATAAGAAAGCAGACTGAGCAAGACATGAAGAGCAAGCCAGTAAGCAGCTTGCTTCCATGGCCTCTGCATCAGCTCCTGCCTCCAGGTTCCTGCCCTGCTTGAGTTCTGGTCCTGACTTTTTTGATTATGGACTGTTACCTGGAAGTTTAAGCCGAAATAAACTCACTCATTCCCAAGTTTCCTTGGTCATGGTGTTTCATCATAGCAATAGCAACCCTAACTAGGAAGGACAGTTGCCATGCCCAATCCCCAATCAAGTGTTCCCTATCTATCATACCAGGAAAGATCATGGGAAAGTTTATCTCAAGTGGAATTTTATGGCAGGTCTCAGCCATATTCTTAAAGTCAATTTTATATATTTTAATCACTTTTATGTCTTACTCATTTTATATATAAAAGTAATTATTGTATACATAAAAGTGATATATTTTATTCACCTTTATGTAAAAGGTTTATTTTAATAAAACCATTGAACTGGAGATGCCTTCCATTCCATCATGCCTTTTTTCAAATGTTCTGTAATGTGCATACCATAGGCAAAGCATCAAGAAAAAAAATGGAAAAAGGAATACTCCATTTGTGAAGTGTGTATTTTCTCACATCTAAGCAATGAGCATTGATGAAACTGCTCATCTCTCTGCTCTTCAGATGTAGTGGTCTTAAGGGTTGAGACCTGAGCTGTCTATCTCTTTAGGTTTAGAAGAAAACTTACCAAACACGGTTTAGGTGCCAAAGTCCCGGAAAAGCCTGTGTGGAGGACACAGTGATGAGACTATCAAGTCTGGGCTCTCGTGGAGAATTTCCTGGCAGGCTCTAAACAATGTTTCCAACAGAACCTGACACTGATGCTGATCCTGATGATAACAGGGAGGGTTAATTTTACCAAAGATATTATAATATATCTCCCCATTACCACTACCACCATTGAAGACAAGCAATCAGGATACAGATCGTAAATAGTCATCACTCAGTTTTCCTGACTTTCCCTTGTAGGGGACACTGGCTTGCTAGTGGCCTCAGGGGTGCTATGGATCTCAGTGATTTGGCTTGGTTTTCTTTTGCTTTTCTTTTTTGTTTAACTCTCTGGGTCTCATTCAGAATCTTTGTTTTGGCTCCAACCAACAACAAGCCATGGCTAGCCAAATCTGAGACATCTGTGGATTCCACTCAGTTCTTAGTGGCCTGGTTGAATTTAAAAGGTTGAGTGTCCAAGGAAAATCCCACCAAACATTCGTCCCACCTCTGTTCATTGAATTAGCCGCTCACATTTAAAACAGAGTAGAAAGTGAATTGAATGGGATGGCCAAAAAGAAATGAGAAAAATGAGTCCCCTGAAGAGAAAGTGCGGGAAGAGCAGAGGGCACTGTTGCTAGGCAACCAGCCATGGTACACCACAAAAGTGGGTGGTGCTTCTTTGTGGCTTGAAGATCCATGACTTCATGTTTCTGAGTACCAGCTACTAGACATTTTTTTTTTTTTAGTACATCCTTACCTTGTTCTCCTTCTCCTGTCCCTACAAGAGGTGGAAGCATGGATTTAGTGTTCCTTAGAGACACTCAAATCTATTGAGATTTGCTCAATAGAGAAAAGCAGACAAGAAGGCACAGAGGCAAACCCAGGAGCAATAAAAGGCATGAAGAAGAGAGCATCATCCCTCAAGTATGGTTTTCTGCCTCCTCCAAGCCCATTCTGTAGAGCCCCCAGAGCTGTGTAGACAGGAGAAGCAGGCTGGAAGCAATAATAGACCACGTCAAGGCCCTACTCTGGGCCACAACTCTGAGGAGTTCGGAAGACTGAGGTTGCTCAGCAGAACTGAGTTGTACCTGACGACAATCAAGCACATTTTATAAGCATTGGATAAGTCCCTGGAGTATCCATGGGAAAATTAGTAGCAGGAAGCTTTCTCCAATCCTTGGGTCTTGCAGCCTTTAACACACCACATTTCGTCTAAGCTAAAGCACCAATTGTACAGCACACTGTAATTTTATGTACTACTAAGAAAAGGGGGGAAAAGGCTGGCAATTAAGTATGACAATGCATTGATTGTAAGATGCATTCAGTTTCAGAGATGTTGAAAATGAGAGGAAAAAATGTGTATTTTAGAATTGCTAAAATATAGTCAGATCTAAATCTTTTACAACAGTATTCAAGCCCTTCCCAAAACGGGCCTGATGGATGCCTTGCTTTTCTATGTGCTTTAGCCAGCCCTGTTTCTCCTTCACCAGCTCACTCACATCTCTATCTAGACCTGGGCTGAGGCTCTCTTTCACCCAGAAGGTAGATAGACACACCTCTCCATCTGGAACATTTTGTTCTATCTTCAGCATGGCCCTTACTCAGAGCATAATTCTGAGTATTGAGTTTTTTTTTTTTTTCCTTTTGATATATTGTAAGGAACTTAAAGGAGATGAAACAACAATTTAATATTTAATGAGCGTCTATTGGGTGTCAGGTAATAGAAGTATATGCAGACACATACATATGCATATATGACCAGGTTAGACAGCCATAGTCAGTTGAAAATGTCATATGCAAATAAAAATGCACTTAACATATCTAACCTACTGCTCATCTTAGATTAGCCTTAGATAGTTACCGTTGTCATTAGTGTGACCAAACACTTGACAAAGCAACTAAAAGGAGGAAAGCTTTATTGTGCCTCACAGTTAAAAGGCTACTGTCCATCATGGGGTCTGGCAGTGGGAGTGAGGCAGCTGGTTCACATTGCGGTAGATCAGGAAACAGAAAGACTCAGGCTCAATAGAGCCAGGCCACAACCCTAAACTTTGCTCTATAGGCCATCTAGTCCCCATGTTAAAAGGTTCCCCAAGTTCTCAAAACTATTTTTTTTCATAAGGGAGTAAGTATTCAAACACAGGAGCCTACATTGCACATACAAGCCATTAACACCTACTTAAACATGCTTAGAATTGCCTGCAGTTGGGAAAAACAACCTAATGTGGAGCCTATGGCATAGTTAACTATTTAACAGCCAACCATCTCATGTTTTTTAGTGAAAAGAGCAAGAATCACAATTTGAAATGACTTATCTACTGAACTAATCTGAAGTATTGCCTTCACAGCAGTGGGGAGTTAAGAACCATCTATACCACACAGGGAAGTAGGTACGAATGTAAGCTAAGGGTAGTCACTTTGCTGAATTCATTCAAGCTACTGACTGTAGTACTTAGTTAAAATAGTATTCAGACACATTCTGGGAAACACCATTGTCCATTTTTAGTCACTAGGGATCTGAGTGGCTTTAAGCACAGGCACCATGCCAGGCATGAACTGGCATGAACAAATCCATCCTCAAGATTTTCCTTTGGTGTGGGAATGGCTTTGCAGGGACCATCCAGTCTGACTCTGTTTCCTCTTCCTCCTCTCAGCAACATCAACAAAATTGCCTCAGCCCTGAGGAAATGTATGATTATAAATAAAACAAAAGCTTTGAGGCATTATGGAAAACTAAAGAAAAAGGAAACTAGATAAAAATAATAACATCGGATAGAAGTATGAATAACAATGCTGATAATAATGAGAGAATTCATGAGCCATAGTAATACACTTAGTCAAATAAAGGATCTAGGAATATAATGAGCTGCAAGCAGATTCATCTTGACTGTAAAATAAGAAGTTCTGTGATTGTTGTTGTTCTTATAAATTAAGCTGGGCTTAAAAACATGATGTAGACAAGTGTGTCTTTTTATACACTTGAAAACATAACCCCAAACAGAGTCCTGTCTTTGTTTCTCTAGCTCTGGAGTGACCAGAGATACCAGTGAGCTGCACAGGTGGCTTCTGACTCAAGTCACTTAAGGAAAGATGGCCAAGCCTGATTGAACAGGCAAATACTTCCCTTGGGTGTTTCTGAGGGGACACAGGCATCTGACAAAAGTCCCTTCAAGGACCAAGCTCTTGGAAAAGAAGAAGAGTTTTCAAAGGTGTCACACAGAATATCAACCCAAAAAAGACAAACTATTCTACACCACTCCTGGGAATTTACCTGAAGGACTGCAGGCCAGCTTATGGCTTAGATACCTGGATATCACTGTTTCCTGGGGCACTGTTCACAAGGGCTAAGTTACAGAACCAATCAAGGTGTCTGTCACAGAGGAACAGTAGAGAGAGCACAGTGGAATTTTCTCAGCCATAAAGAAGGATAAAGCTATGTTGTTTGAAGGAGAATGGCAATAACTGGACATAATCATAATTAATGAAGTCAGTCAGTCTTGAAAAGATAAATACTGCATGTTTCCTGTATCTGTGGTTCATAGATTTTTATAGGTACATAAGATTACATCTGTACACATGGTATGAAAACAGGATCGAAACTGTCTAGGGGACAAAGTGAATAAAAAGGGAAGACAGTGGAGCAAGCAGGGGATCCTCTCAAACTACATCATGTACTTGTATGCAAATGTCCTTCTGTAACCCAGCAGCATTTCAATGCAGAAAAAAAAAAAGTATGATGATACATGCTTAATCCTAGTACCCGGGATGGGGAGTTAGGAAGAGAAGTTCAAGGTCATCTTCAGCTACATAATGAATTTGAGCCAGCCTGGACTACATGAGACCCTGTCTCAGGGGGGAAAAAAAGCCAAAATTCATGTTAGAAAATAATACTAGTTGGGCTCTTGCAATGGCTCAGTGGGTAGGAGTGCTTGCCAGAAACACACACACACACACACACACACACACACACATGTAATATAAACAAATTAATTAAATTAAAAAATAGTACTGGGGTTAAACACAGGGGTCTTGTTTACACAAGCACTCTACCAAAGGGTTGCATCTCTAGCCCCTTTTAATTTTTTAAAAACAGAAAAAATTTCATTTTATTATATTTTTGACTTTTTTATCAAGCCAAGGAATTATTAAATATTTTCCTGTTATTTTCTTTAACTTAGAAAATTGAGATTATAGTGATATAATTTCTCCCTTCATTTTTGCCTCCTCCTTTCAAGCCTTCCTCCTCACTCTCTTTCAAACTCATGGCCCCTTTTTTCATTAATTGTTGTTACACACATGTATCTATATACACACATATTCCTCATACATAAATACAACCTATTCATTTTGTATAATGCTATTTATATGTATGTTTTCAGGAGACAATGTCAAGACCTGTGTAGGCCAGGCTGGACTTGAGTTTGTGATCCTCTTGCTCTACTCCCTTGAATATCGGAATTTACAAGCCTACACCAGCAGGTCCATCTGGAAAGTTCTTTTGATGTGGACTAGTCCATAATAAGTATGGACATTCTCTCAGTGAGCTTTCTGAAATTATTGTCACTTGAAAATGGAAGAGGCTTCTCAAGTCCTCGGAGGCCACTTGTACTGGGGAAAGTGGAGCTCAGAAGGGAGTGAATCAGTGAAGCGACGTGTGCAAGCAGATGAACACGTGTTCAGATTCACAGATGCCACCCCACACTTGTCACCGTCACTCCCATTGCCACTTTGAATGGCTGTGTCTTCTCAAATGACAGTATGGCTCTTGTCTCAGACAGGAGAGCAGGTAAGATGCCATCTTGGAAGCCATGTTCTTGCCATGGGAGACAGGTTTTCTTCTGTGAGCTCACCCTAACAGTAGGAAAGGCATAGAAGACAGGCTATGAATGGGCTATAGGACTATCATGCCAGGGGGTTCCCCCACCTTGACTGTCAGCTGTCTGCTGCTGTGTGCCCCAGAGATATCACTTCCTATGTGTGCCACAATGCAATGAAGGTCCCTCACTTTTCCCAGAACAAAGACTTTGGAAAAAACTCAGTTCCCTGCAGAAGAGAGACCAGAACAGTGAAGCACTCCCTTAGCATCTCGCTCACCATGGAGAATGTCCCATCCCATAGAGCAGTGGTTCTCAACCCTCCAAACACTATGACCCTTCAATACAGTTCCTCATGTTGTGGTGACCCCCCCACAATCATAGTTATTTTCATTGCTACTTCATACCTGTAATTTTGATACTGTTATAAATTGTAATGTGAATATTTTTGGACACAGAGGTTTGTCAAGGGGGTCGTGACCCATAGGTTGAGAATCACTGCCATAGCATGATGTGCCTACCTACTCCCTCTACCTGAAGTAGTCAACACCAGCCTCTGTTGAGTGAGATCCTGATCTGGACCCTCTCCCTTCCTCTGGCTTTGGCTTGCCCCCTTCCTTTTCTCTCCTTCAGTTGCCCTATTAACTACATGGTGGGTTTCATGCAGATCCCCAGCAGCTGCCCACCAAAACACTGTCTAGCTTCAATTCTGTCCTCAAAGTGTGGTCATCTCATTGCTCAGCGCCAGAACTTAATCATGCAACAAGGAAGAGAAGAGTTGAGCTGTTGCTTGTCAGTGAGATGAGGAACAGTGCTATCTCCAAAGCATGCAGGTATCCTGGGCTGAAAGCCACATCACAATGAGCAGACCTCCCATCCTAAAGTGGGAAACGATGTCTGCTGTAAACTAGCTAGATTGGATGTGCAGACTGGAGCATTCTACCTCAGTGTTCTCACTGCAAATGTGTAGATGACAAATATTCCCCCAACAGAATAGGCACCAGCAGCTGATGGATACTGGTAAAATACATGCCTGTATATGTACATTTGGGGTGAGGTCTTTAAAAACCACTCTTTTGGGGGATAGGTATAAAAGCAGAAAGTCCCATGAGCAGAGTATTTAATAACTAACACTAAGTCCTGACTGTTGACACATTAAGGGTAGTTATTTGGTAAATACTAATACTCCAAAGTCCTCAGTACTATGTAGCATTGTTTAAATGATTCTTGCACTAAACCAATACTCCTAAAATCATCACTAATCCCAGTACATGAACAATTAACAATTACCAAAAAACCCATCTGAGAAACAAAGAACTACAACAATTTATACATCCACAGTGCTTACTATACATGCATTAAACATTACCATTTTGCTCCTGCTTATTTCTTAAGGGCACAAAATCTCAAGTATTCTCGGTGCATCAAGCCCTCACACAGAACAACATGTACTATCTCCCTATGGTGGTCACAACCACAAGCCTGCTGCATTGAACTGAATGAACAGAGTGAATGAATGAGTACAGGAAAGTATCTATAGGATCAGTAGGAAAGGAATTGATGCAACCCATGGATCTACCTCCCATGAGTTCAGGTGAGCTGGCTGCTCTGGGAACCCCACAGATCTGTCGCCTAAATCTTCTGGCTTAACCAGCCAAATCCCAATCGGAACATTCTCCAATAACCATGGCTACAGGGAGCTGCTGGCAGGGTCCCAGAGGCTCCAAGTCTCTCACCCCAAGAGGAACTCTTCAGGCAGCGCCAGAATAGCCCCAACCTCGCAGGAGAGCCCAGCTGGACCATAAATTGTACTGACAAAGATAAAGACGCACATTTTCTCTTGGCTCAAAGGACTTTAGCATGGCACATTTACCCTCCGCTCTGCCAGGCTAGTGGACTGTGCTCATGGCTTCCTTCCCCTGTAATTTTTCTCATCTCCACTCAGCCCCTTTCCCATCTGCCGTGTGAGCTGTAAGGCCCCTATCACTCCTGGTCAACGGGGCTGCATATCATCCCAAAGCTGGGACAGCGGGCTGTTTGTTGGGGTGACCTTGAAATGACCCTCCATCTGAATCTTGCCTCAGTGCTGAGTAAACCTTGTTCCCATGGATAGCTGTGGCCTCGTGAGAAGCACTCCAGTTTAAGTTAGCACAGTTTGGTTCAGATATGGCTACTTGCTCCTGTGTGACTTTGGACAAGTTGTTTGACATCTCTGAGCCTCACACAATAGTGCTGACCTCATATGAGGTGTGAAAGGCTAAATGAAGTATCTCAATATTTTCATTAAATTAAGATTTTCTAACACGTTTTGCATGTTTCACAAGATTTTCACAACTTCTGTTCACCTTGAGAGAAGTAGGTAGGTGTTTCAACTCAATGGGTTTCTTCTTTTGAAACAGGCTGCCTTTTCTACCCATATTATAGAAGACACTGTCCAAAGTATTTTGAGATGCTTAGAGATCTTTTCTGAGTAAATCACACACACACACACACACACACACACACACACACACACACACACGGTTTCCTAGAAATTTGGATGAGTGCAGACTCCTAGAGCAAGTAGTTCAGCTGCAGCTTTGGCAGACATTATTTATGTGATGTGTATCCAGAGTGTTGAATGAAAAGGTGAGGCAGTCTTGACAGTCCCATCACTAGGCAGAAAGATTTGATCAGCATTAAGGAGATAGCATTAAAGGAGAGGGCAGGGAAAGGAAACTGTCTCCCTTTGTGAACTTGGAAAACATGAAAAATATAAATAATATGGATGCTACCCTGGTTCCAGTTTTTCTTTTTATTCTGATTAGCACTTGAGATAATTAGCAAGTATAACAAGCCAAACAGAAAACCACCTGGATATTTTGTTAGATTACTCCTCCTCCCTGCCAAACAACCTGGATTAAATGACATTAAGGCACTCTCTGCTAAAACCCCCATCCTCCATAACAAAGGAAATAGAGAACTCAAAGGCAGACTTCTCTTCCTTGCCTAGCCCAGAAAGGTTGCTGGGAAGAGCTTAAAGGCCCATGTGAGGAGGGAAACTGGGATGCATCTCCATGACAACCACCCAGGCCAAGGCCAGTTTCATCACCTGGAAACTCTAAATAAAATACAAGAGGAGGGGGTGGGGCATAGGTTGGGAAGTTTGGAGTCTCATAAGCGTGGGCCTGCTTGAATTTAGGTGTAGGTTGTACCTAATGTGGAACAGGAAGAGAGGAAACAAAAAGCCCTAACAGGCTCTGAGAAATTGTAAAAAAATCAAGGAGGAGGGACTTCCGGAGAAGAGCTTTTGCTACCCAGACAGCCATCCACAATGGCCAGGTAGAACATATCAAATAAATGTAGTGCTGAGCCTATTACCCATGAGACAGGGACAGTGTGCCTTCAGATGATACTGGAGGACTAGGAAGGGAGAGAGGAGAGTTGCCCAGAGTCACAGAGACAGTGTCAGAGCCCAGACTCCATCCTACACTTTCTTACCTAACCTGGGGCCATATTATCTGGCTTTATCTCCTTTCCCAGGAAGTGCCTACCTTGTGAGACACAACCATACACTGTGTTTCCCACATGTTCATCTTAACTCAGTTTCCCCTGGAGAGGGCCATGAACACAAGGCAATTGACACTAGAATTTGAGTGTCATCCTTGGGATGGCTCTCTAAGGACAGCTGCAGGATAAGAAGATGAATGGGGAGGAAGAACACGTCTCACTTGCTTCCTTGCTCTTACCCAGGTTGGTGCTGGAGGGGCCCGCATGCATTGGGTGTTATATGTAGGGCTGCCCTTCTCCCTCACCTTGCCCATTGCCCTAGGGCATAGGTGAGCAGGAAGGAGCCTGTCTACCGCCCGCTAACTAGATGCTTGTTCTAGTCTACCACCTTCTCGGCCTTAGTTTCCTAGGTTTCTGTATAAGAACCACGGCAAACGGACTGCCATTATTTGAATACAAAACATCTCTCATAGGCTTCTTTGTCAAATACTTGGTCCCTAGCTAGCTGGCGGTGCTACTGTGAGGGTGTAGCACCTCTAGGAGTGGGGAGAAACTGGGGGACATAGGTTACTAGGGAGTGTCTTCAAAGGTGATCGACAGTCCTTAATCCTTCTTCACTGTTCTTCCTGCCCCACATGAAGTAAATACTGTCTTTTACCTTGACAATCTGCCAGAATGCATGGGGCCAAGCAACCAGAGCAACCCTTTGACTGCAAGAGCAAAAGGGAGTCCTTTTCCTATTATTTGTTTCTTTAGGTACGTGGGCCACTGTTCTGCACAAATAATGGATACCCCAGTCTCCTACTATGGAGCACACAGCTCTGAGGTATTACTAGCATTTCTGCTGCTCTGGTCTAAGGACATGGCTCACAGATCCAACTGTATATGAGCTAGTGAATGAAGGCAAGCAGATGCATCCTTTTCATCCCAAACCTGGTTCCTTCTGGCTCAGTGCTGCCCAGCCCTTGTCCTATCACAACATACTAGAAAAATCCTAATGTTTGTACAATACAGATGTAAACTGAAGAGGTCGTTTACTGTTGCAGGTGAGTGGCCATAGGGATCTGGCTGCCCCTAGACCCTCCTGGAGGCTCCCAGGGCTGTGGGGATTAATAGCCTTGTGCTGTAGTCAAGAGAGAGAAAAGAAAAGGCAGACCAAAACTATGGAGGACATGACTATAATCTCTAGAGCCAGGAAAACTCAGGGCACTAATGAGTTTAAAGATTATGATTCTACTGAACCCTGGAGACAAGATGGATAAAGTGCCCTGATTTTATTGAGCCAATAGAAGCCCTCCTCTGGCCCTGGGGGTGGAGCTATCCTCTTAAATCTAATTACTGTGGGAGAAAAGTAGAATGCTGGTTGATTACTTTGAGCCAATAGAAGCCTTCCTCTGGCCCTGGGGGTGGAGCTCTCCTCTTAAGTCTAATTACTATAGGAGAAAGGTAAAATGCTGGTTAGAGAGTTATCACCATTCCCACCAAAAGCATGATTCCTAATGGAAAGACTGTCACAAATGTGAGGCTTTTCCCTGGTGACCCTCATCCCAGGCCTTCCCTAGTGTGTCCTTGGGTTTGCTCATCTTTAACACAGCAGTCTTTCAGTGTCCAAGCCTGAATGATCTACTGAGAGAACTAAAGAGCTACCTCATGCTGTCACACTGAAGGACCAAACATTTGAGCTTTTTCTTAAGAGGTTTTTGAAAATAAATAAATAAAGGTGTTATTTAGCTCTTCCCCTCCCTCTCTTTTAACAGCATCTTTCAAGCCAGGAGCTGCCAGAGAAATTAGAAGCCGCGGCTATGTATAGAAACCCCATCACTCTCTACTGAAATAGAGAAGAGTGGTAACGCCCCCACAGCACTTAGGGAGAGAGGGGAAAGCAACCCAATCCAGCCAAAACATGGGATCAGAGGATGCTGCCCTGTGCTGTCTGGCACATGCAGGATTGTATAGGGAAGGTGAGGTGGGTAGAACCAGGAATTTCAATGTGGTCTGTGTGTCTCTGTGTGTATGTGTATGTGTCTCTGTGTGTGTGTGTGTGTGTGTGTGTGTGTGTGTGTGTGTGTGTGTGTGTGTACATGTAGTGTAAGGACCTGCCTCTGGGCATCTTATTCACACTCCTGGGTGTACTTTATCACATTTGGAAAGGACTTTGGGGACAGGAAATTTGATGAATTCCCATCGCAATGTTTCATGACCCTGACAGCAAAGGAGCCGTCCCTAATAACCAAGCTCCAGGCAGCTTCCCACAGTTTCAGCACCCTTTCCTTGTGAAGTCCTTCAGAGAGCTGGGAACAGCTGGTCACCATCGTCCTCATAATAACCCTTTTATACTGAAGATGGTTATTATATCACTCCTCACCCTCCGCTTCTTCTTGTGAGGGAAAAAAAAGCTGAACTCTGATTTCTTTATCTTGGCATGAAAAGCTCTTTTCCTTTGTCCTGGGGCAATCCATCATCATCCTTCTTTCTTTTTAAAATTATGATCTTTCTTCTGACCTTGTGGCAAAATTAGCAGAGTGCATATCCATGGCACTCCCGCCTAGGGTACCATTATGACGGAGGCATACTAATCCGAGCAGGGTAATATGAGAGCAGAGAACACATGCAGGCTACTTGCCCTGAGTTTTCTCAGTGAATCTCCTCAATCTGAGAATGTAGCTCAAGCTCAGCTTCCCAAATCAGGAAATGAAGATTCAGAGAAATCAAATAGCCCCCCACTAAATCAAAGTAGGCTGAGGTTTGAATTCACACCTAGTTGTTTATAAACTCACACACCAGTTTCTATCAACAGGATATCAGCTCCATTCAGGAAATGCGTATCAAAGCTACAATGAGATTCCATTTCACACCTGCTGGGATGGTCCCACTCAAAGTTGGGCTGTAACAAGTATTAGTGAAGAAATGGCAAAACCAGTACCTTTCACACATCGCTGGTGTGCATATCAATGAGGCAACTGCTTTACAAACAGCCAAGGTCTTTCTCAAATGTCTAGATAGAGATTTGCTATATGATCCCACAATGCTACTCTTAGGTTTGCTGCTAAGAGGCATGAAGACACTGTTCATGTACATAGCTGTTCATCACAGCCTTGAAGTAGAAGTGACCCAACAGTCAAGTCAGGTGTGGTGGTATATGCCTGTAATCCAAACACTTGCAAGGGAGAGCCAATGGGATCATTCAAGGCTAGCTTGGGCTATATAAATGAGTTGGAGGCCAGCCTGGCCTATGTGAGACACTGTCAATTTTGTTTAAGGTCCAAACTACCCAAAAGTCCATCAAATGAAGCATGGATACATAAAATGTAGTTTAGCCACATAATGCAATATTGCTGGTCAATAAAAAGGAATGAATTGCTGGCATATGCTATGTAGATGGGCCTCATTAACATTATGCAGAATGAAAGAAGGCAGACATGAAACACACATATTATATAACTCCATTGGTATGCGGTGTCCAGATCGACAAGTCTATAGCCATAGAAGATAAGTGGTTGCTGAGGGCCAGGAGGCATGGTAAGTGGGGGGGCGGTGGCTAAAGGGTATAGGGTTTGCTTTTAGATTAATAAAAATGTTCTAAAATTGATTGTGGTGATGATTACACAACTCTGTAAATGTAGTAAAAGCTATTGAATTATAAAAGCCATTGAATACTCTCTTCAAATGGATGAATTATATGGAATGCGAATTATACTTCATTAAAGCTTTAGAAAAATACACCAAATAACTGAACTTTGCTTTTGAATGGTTTAAGAATCCTTGGGCCAAAGTGGAACCACCAGACAAATCCCAGGATCAGTCTCTACAATGTTCTTAAAGTTCATCTGTGGCTAGGCATCCTGTCGTCTCCTGTGGTGGCCCACTGAGAGAATGTGAATGGCCCTGCACCCCCTCGTCAGGAAAGGAAGACCTGTGGCCTATGAAGAAGGGAGTGGGGAGACCCCTCATCCAGAGAGTGTACCAAAAAAAAATGCCCTCTACCCACTATCCTATTTCCAATGAGAGGTAGGAAGCACAGAGGAGACATCTTGCCTGGGCAAATGTAGGACCAAGCAAAGGACCTGGAGGACCTGCCTTACATCAGGACCGCCTTCCCCCAGGGGGCAGGCGCTGGGGGCTGTCTGCTGAAAGCCTGGCAGGGAAAGGAGTACTCATCTTTCATTCACTCGTCCCTTGCTCTGTCACTCCATAAAGCTCCAGAGAAAGAGAAAGAGGACGCAAAGAAAGAAAAGAGGAAAAGAGCATCGGAAAATAAAAGGGGGCCAGTTCCCTCTTAGTAAGCCTGTTATTGGGCTGCGAATCAAATTAAACCACAGGGCTTTCCACTCACAGAGTGCTATTTTAAGCCTTATTAGACTATATTAGGATTGGCATACATTTCCACTGACATAATATCGGCCTTTAATTGGATTTAAGGGCAAGGAGGCTGCATTCAGCTGGAATAGGCACCAAGCAAGGAGAAACTTGGTATTCTTCTCACAGCATCTGTACTTTCCCAGCTAGCCACCAACTGAGGGGCCCAGTAGGCCTGTAACCCATTCTGACTCCAAATGGCAGTTTCTCTCTTTCTCCTCTTCCGATAGGCTGCCCTAGAACTGGGCATTCTCATCCATATATGTGCCCACTGATGCCTGGCAGACATCTCACACTGCAGCTGTGGAAGCTGCTGACCTATGGGTACTAACCAGAGTGGGAAGTGGGCTTCAGACTATAAGTAGAGCTCTTGGGAGAGAGGCTAACCTCACCTCTCTGGATTCTAGGCAACTGGACGGAGCCACTGACGGACAACCTAAGGTGCCGGGCTTTCTTATGGGGCCATGATAAAGAGGTAGATTTGAAGCTAGAAACACGGACCTTGATTTTTGAACCCCAAATGACCCCTGGGGCATGTGGAATCTGAATAGAGAAGGAACATAGGAAAGAGTTCTCCCACCCCAGGAGGCTGTGAGTTCATCAAGCAGGCCAGCAGATCTTATCTGAAGATATAGCTCTCCCTGGCTCATCAACAGAGCCAAGGGTAACCCTGACCCCTGGTCCTCCTGCCTTTACCTCCTGAGTTCTGGGATTACAGGTGAACATGCCTAGCTTTATGCAGTGGTGGAGGACAAATGTAGGGCTTCTCACAACTGAGCTGCATGCCCAACCATGCCTCAACTTCATCTATCCTCACCTCTGTCAAAAGACAGAGGCTCCAGGCAGGAGTATAATGGTCTAGCCTAGGGTTCTGCAGGGATCCCCATTCACCTCACACCCACAGAAGCTGCCCTTACCTCCTCTATAAAGTAAGGTCACATTGCCCTCTCCTCCTCCAGAATGTTCTGGAAACTAACTGGGAGAACACAGGTAAAATGATGCTTATGAGGCTTTACAGCCTTGAAGCCCTCTCCTCTTTCCTTTGTTTCCCAGGGTTCAAGCAGTTCTACTAAAAGGCACCATCATGGCAACAGACGTCACCAACCAAGCATGTTACAAAATAATGCTAGGATGAGAAAAATCTTGGTACCGAGACAAGGATGTATGAAATATCATTTCCCAAAATATTGCTCAAACATGAAAAAAACACACAAAATTCCTTAAGAATCTTCACTAATACATGTGAATATCGCCCATTCCCACTTGCCAAGACTCTTCTTGGCTAGACTTTGATGTCTTCAATCTCCACACTTGTTTTCAACTCTTCTGCCAGAGCCATGTGCTTGTTTATTTTTACTACATTTTTATGACGTTTCTGCTCTAGCAATAAGTTTTGCATTATTAGTTTTATCAAATAACAGAATGTCTGGTAGGCTGGCGGAGGTTTACTGGCCCGATTTTTATGGCTCCAGCCCAGAACACTTTCTGTGATCGCTTTCTGAGTAGTTCTTAGATCCGTTCTTAAGTATGTGCTTCTGCCTGTATTAAATCACATCTGAGGGCTAATTGTTATGGTATAAACTTAGCATCAGTGTGGTGCCAATTGCTGTAATCTTATCATTATTACTTAATCACAGGCTTGCTTGCTCCGTTCTATGCAGCACAGCATACACATGTTGGGAAAAGTTGCTTGTAAATCCGATATTTATAAACAATGTCTTTTTATATTCACTGGGACCTTTGTGTTCCCCACACATATTATCACACCTTAAAATGCCTATGTGGCAAGTTTAGTTTAGGTGATATACTGAGTTTTCCTGGCACTGGAGAGAAACTAAAACCTAAGAAAATCAGCCCTGCTTGATTCCAGATTGAAAGCTGCAGCTTCTCCTACCCTATTTGATCAGTGCCTAGGAACCATTCGCTTCTATGTTTTCGAGAAAGCTTGCACTCTGCTGTGCACAAAGGGAGGAAACTAAGGCATAGGACCTTGCCCAGTCATGAGAGGGAGTACCAGTTGTCCTGTCCCTTCTGGGTAAGACCCTCTTAGCCCGCCATTCACCAAGTCTGTTGAGCTTCTGGAGAGCTTTGCTACCCCTCCAAGTCTCTGCTCTTTTCAAGTCAGATCTGGTTCCCTCATGGAGCCTGAGCCCAGGGGATGGTTTTTTCCCTCCCTTTCCCCCACCCCCAACACATGTCCTCAATGCACACTGACCCCCAGAGAGTTCCACATCAGTAAGAGTGGGACCTCCTGGAATGTTCCCCCAAGGGGACATCAAAGGAGCAACTGTCCTGGTGGGTTTGGATTAATGACATCTGAATCATTACAGATAGAGTTGAGTTGCGCTTGCCTGGGAGCAGGGAGTAGGGGAAGAGCCGAGCCAGCATATTAAGGAGTGGGCTGAAATCTGCAAACACGGATCACACCATTGTGAAGTCAGGCACTCACTATCTACCCAGGGTGGATAATGATTTGAAACCCACTGGGGTAAAACCGTCCTTCTAGGGCTCAGTTATCTGGAGTCAACGTGTTCTCTGTTCTCATAGCCACAACTTTGCCACTACAGCTCTTCTTTTTCCCACTAGGGAAAACAATATTCCCGTGGTGGAGGGTGTCAGGCTGGAGCCTGTGATAAAAATAACTTTTTGTTATAATGCATCAACATCATGCTAGTGCTGTTTAGTACTCACGCACGTACCTTACTGAAATAGGGGGCAGTTTCACGGTGAATGATCCCTGGATGCCTGAACACATGTGTGCGTCCTAGTGTACCCCTGCTCTGCAGATGTTGTCACTAATGTGGGCAAGGAAAGCTCTCAGAGAGGAATGGTTGTCTTCAAAAAGGAAGAGGTCCTAGCTCCTCCTTCTGCTTAGCAACCAGCATGTACAGATGTGGCAAAGGCAGAGAATCAGACAAGGGGCCATGAGTTCCACAAAGGTGCAGCTTACTGACAGCACCAGGAAAGCGTGAAGAAGGAGGTGTCTGGGACCCTTTGTAGCCCCTTAGTGTTTGCAGGATACAGGAGTCTCAGAGCAGTTTTGAAATTTGATGGACACAAAGTCCAGAAAGTGTGGGTATCCCTTTGCAGCACCCTGTTTCAGGGGAATCCAGCATGTAAGCAACCCCTCCTTTGGAGGAACCTTTTGTTATAAGAAGGGATGGTGGCTGAAGGATCAAGTGCCTGTACTGTAGTGAAAAAGAACTGCATTCCTCCTCTTCTTGGCCATGGCACTCGGGGCTCTATGCTACACTGCAGGCTTTACTCCCCAGCCTTCATCTCTCCAGAGGGTAAGCCCATGGAGAGATGAGAAGAAACCATTGTAGGATGGCACAGCACAGGCGGGGCTGGCATGACACTGCTGGTTCCAGCTGCCTGAGTGACCCACGTCCTGTGCTCGATCCCAGTCTGCACCCCAGCGATCCATCTGCTCTCAGAGACCTGGTGTCCTTCCCTATAGATTCCCTTTGTGATTATGACATCCGGATCAGCCCCTGTCCTTTGCAATAGAAGCTCTAAGTGGCAAATTCCAAAGACCGCTATTGTCAGATTTTGTTAGCCAGAAGGGAGAGGCCGTTGACTGGGAGGTAGAGACACACTCCTCACAGCCCCTGTTTTCCATCAATGTCAAGTGAGACCATCCCTGCCTAATAGTCTGCTGCTGAGTCAGTCAGCAGTTACCCAGCACTGACTCGAACCTGCCTCTCTCCTGGATCCGAGAGCTCCAGCCACACGTGAGAAAACAAGCAGACCCCACAGATGTGGAAACACCTCTATCTCAGAACAAGGGGAAGACAAGGAGGAGAGAGAAATGGAGAGCCCCTGAGGCAGGAGTGAGACGTCTTCTGGGAGGAGAGATAGTTTAGTGGAGTCCATACTACAACAACAGAAAGCCACACAGGCTGGATAAGCGATGACAGGAGTTTCAGCTCTCACACTCTGGGGCTGAGAAGTTCAAGGTGGACAGGACAGGGTACATCTTGTGTAGGTTGTCTGACTGAGAAACATGGGGGCGAGAGAGGGGGTGGGGGGGAGTGAGAGAGAGAGAGATATCTCACTTTTATAGCAAAATGATGATTAACAATAAGTAGCCCTATAACGTGAACACATTCGCCTTCCCAAGGTTTCTATCTTCTTAATATTGTTCTGATGGCATTTGAGTCACAGAACGAGTTTTGGTGGGGACAGCAAAGAAGCTGTCATTTGTTGAGTGGAGGACAATAGGAAGATGACATTATGGTAAACAGTGAAGTAGGATGTGAGCAAAGGACACAAGCAGCAGGCCCTGGGTGCTTACTTTCATTAGCAGGAGGGGCTCTGAGACAGGGGTATAAAGAGAGGGATGCCTCGTGCTCCTTGTGCTGGTGGAACTGGGATGTCACTTTAGAAAGGAAAATGGCATCGCTAATAGCAAGGGAAGGTATTCCAAGGCTCTAAAGCTCCAACAGATAGGTAAGAAATTCAGAGGTCCAGAATCCTCCCAGACTGTGCCTCCCGTGGCCTGTTCTTTCCCCCCTGGTGCCCAAATGTGTATGCCAGAAGCTCTGACATGGCTGTTTGTGTAAATGGCAGAGTTGGGTTTATAGCAATTTAATCAGCAGCATTAATAATGTCACCTAAGCTTAATGATACCAATTATAACCATGGTAAACATCGCCAAGCAGCTTATAAACAGTGATATTAAAGATGAACTTCCTGCATTCGGTCAATGCTGTTGTTAAGAAACAAATGTGGAGAGTTCGTTCTTTAACTATTCCCATATTCTCACTCCCATTCAAAAACGAAGAGCCCCAGGAGCTTCCCTGCAGGAAGAGATGCTGTCTCCAGTCATTGGTGCCAGCTTTGGTCGTTTCCTAGAACAGATCTGAGTCCACTGCTGTTGGCTACCAAACAGAAGTCTTGGGTACAAGTATTACGGAACAAGGGTACAATTAGACAATCATTCTGAGCTGGGTGGTATTGCTTCCATAGCCCAAGCAAGTTTTGAGAATTCCAGGTGAAAGCAGGCTAGAGTGGTCAAAAGAACAGAGAGAGAAAACTTAGAAAAGCTCATTATACATTATATATTCCAATAGAGTTGGACTTAATAAGGATTTTTCTCTCTTGGTGGGAGCACCCATAAAATGGATAGGAAGCAACCTTCCTGAAAGAGGAAACATGCTATGGGACCAAAAATGCCCCACGAGGGAGTCACATGACAGAGTGAAGAACACAGGAACACCAGGAGCTCTTGAGAAAGTTGTTGTGACATCACCTGCCTCTGAAAGGACTTCCATATTAGAGATGACATCTCTGCTTAGAAGCAATGTGGTGTCCAGATGGACCAAGGAGGCTATTGGCTACAGAATGTGGGTCAGCATGAAGTCCCTTCCAGGAACAAGAGCCTATCAGAAATACCTTCAGTTCAATCCACAGGACTCCCTGGTCTCATCCCCAGAAGCCATAGGGAAAGCCCATCTCTCTGGGGGAAGGTGGGGTAAAAGGAGGAGGTTACTGTCTGGCTTGACCTTTCATCTGAGAACACTACCTAATGCCCAGGTGATTTCCTGAATGCCAAGTTCTGCCCTATATTTTCCTCAGCTTCCCTCTTTCCTTTATATCTCTTCACCTCCATCAGGAGCCTCAATGGAGGCCTTTCTGTTTACTTCTGGTGCTCAAGGGTCTAACCCACAAAAGACACTCTTGTCCTGGATCCCAGCCCCACAGGAGGATTAATTTTCACACTGTTAGTACACAGTGCACTCCGAGCTCACGCAAGAGCTTAGTCCTGAGTCCAGGTCCTCTTTGGAATCTTATAAGACCCATCTAGCAAAATTCCTGCCTTTCAGTGTAGTGTCTGCCCACCAGGCTGTCATAAAGACAGGATCAGGTTGAGCCTCCCTCATTTTATATGAGCCTGTGTGGGGGCTCAGATGTTTCCCCAAGAAGAATGAAAGGCTTTACCTCTCCCTCCTCATTCAATTTACAGAAAGCCAGCCAACCTCCTCTGCCTTCATCACAGGTCTCTTCAGTGTAACATCCCCAGTGACAGGGCACTCTTCAGGGGGAGTTTACTGCAGTGTTTGGAAATTGCATTGCGTGTTTTTATGGATTTGTACGTACGCCTGGTGGTCTTAGAACTCTGTAGGCAACTCCAATAAACAAATAACAGTGCCTGGCTGGGCCCAAGTTAAAGTGAAGGATTTTGTTAAGCCCAATTCTGAGAAAGGAATTCCAGGGAAATGTGTACCAGGAGGCAGAAGGCAACCAGACACACAGCCTTCCACTCAAGGGGAAGACCTCAGCATATTCTCGTCCCCGCCACTGTACCTCAACAGAGATGGAGATTTGTGAACAAGAGACTCAAATTCCACCATCACCATTAAATTGGTTTTAAAGTTTAAAACAAAGTCTTTCTATGGCTGCTTCTATGTGCCACCAACCATCTGGTAGGGTACTGTGAAGTTATTTAATTATCCAGATATTTTGAAATGCACGAATCCTTTTTTCCTACACTTTCAATTCAACCCAGATGTGTGTCCTCTGTAGAAAGTGTCTGTGACTTCATCTGAAAACGAGAAGAGGTTGTCGAAGGGATGTCCTTCCTATGAGAAAGTGATCCCGGAGCAATGGCCTGTGTTCTTTGGGAAGAAGAAACTGGGGTGTGAGAGAGAGAGAGAGAGAGAGAGAGAGAGAGAGAGAGAGAGTGTGTGTGTGTGTGTGTGTGTGTGTGTGTTCACTTGCATACCAGCAGAGATGCTTGTAAGTGTACACAATGTCACACATATGTGTGGCAGTTAGAGGACAGCTCAGCTGTTGTTCCCCAGGTGCCATCCACCTGGACTTTCTAAAGGCAACGTGTCTGAGTGGCCTTAAGCTCACCAAGTAGGCCAGTGGTTCTCAACCTTCCTGATGCAGTGACCCTTTAATACAGTTCCTCATGCTGTGGTGACCCCCAACCATAAATTATTTTTTGTGTGTGACTCCCATAGCGGGTCACAACTCAAAGGTTGAGAACCACTGAAACAGGCTATGCTGGGTAACCAGCAAAACCCAGAGACTTGCTCGTCCCTTCCTCTTCAACTCAGAAATTAAAAGCATGAACCACTACAACAGGCTTTTCTCTGTGGGTTCTGGACATCAATCTCAAGTCTTATGCTCACAAGCCAAGCACTTTACCAACTGAGCTTTCTTCCCAGCTCCAAAAATCATCTTAAGAACTATATTACTAATATACCAAGTAACAGCGGCATCTCTAAATAGAGTGGTAGTTGGCAAAATAATTTGGAAGAGTGTGTTGGTGGAAAGAAAGCTGGGCAAGAAGATGACTGTTTTTTATTAAATTCTCTGGAAATAATTAGTCGTGTGGGATCTTCAGATTTCTAGGTTCCAGGCCATTATTTACTCATAGTTAATTCCGTAGTACATGTGTTCATTCACTGAATATTAATCTGGTGCCTGCTGTATGATGGGAAACCTGATAGGTAATAGGAATAAAGGCATAAGAAACCAAGACTCTTTAAAACTTTGGTAAATGATTTATTACAACATAGGAAACTCTAAAGAAGGTGAAAGGAACTACACGGCATTGGTGGCATTGGGAGAGGCACATTCTGAGCATTACCAGATGGGCTTTCTCTAGGCAGGAAGAGGGCAGTGTGTCTTAGAGTGAGAAGGAGAGATTCCAGCAAGTCAGAGCCTGAATCAATCAGGCTTGCAGGGCACACAGAGAGTGTCTGCTGTTGACATAGATGCAATAAACATTCGCTGACAGGTTTAGACACCAGGAGCAGAAGATTTGGACTCTGGGTCCTGGCTTAACCAGCCAGCTCTCCCAAGAAAGCACAGTGCTTCCTGGTACTCAGTTTCTTATCTGTAAAGTGGTATAGCAAACAGGTTTGTGTTTCAACAGGCAAGGCACCTTGGGGTATTTTGAAGAACATCTCCCTCCTATTTTAGTAGAAAAGAAAAAAAAAAAGAAAAGAAAAGGCCTCAATAGTCATCTGATTGTCTCTATTTGATTGTGGTAGTCATTAAAAACAATAAGGCTCATAAATTTGGCAAAGTAAAGGGAAACACATGCCTAAGGGCTTGTCGTCACTATTATTATCCTTGGCACCTGCCATGAGCATGTAGGCATATCACACTGATCCTAAGAGTTGAGAAGAATGGCAGAAGTGCCTGTGGTGCACACACCTCTGTGATTTTTACCCTTACCCCACTATCTAGATCCAGAAAGGGAGAGAGCGAGGAAAAGATGTATGGGACATGGGCTACAGTTCTGTGGCATTATTTACAAGGAGGAGACAATTCTGAAAAATACCTATCCCCTTGGGGGCAGTGGTCTAATCAAGATGTATAATTGCTTGCCTTTTCTAAATGAATACATCATTTGAGAAACAGCAATGGGCCTCTGTGTGGTTTCAACTACTACACAGTTCTCAATTGTTATTGAGTTCTCATTTGCCATGGAGTTCATCTGTGGAAGGGTAATTATAACATTTAACAAATGTATTCCCTTCAGGGACTGTGACAGACACAGCAGCATCCCCTTTCTTATCCTACCACAGCCCACAGCTCTAAGGACCACTGTCACATACCTGGAAGCGTGGGCACCTCCTTTACCCAAATTTGCCCTTCTCCAGTCCAATCTCAGTGACTTTGGGGAGACCATAATGTCAGGACTTCCAGGGAGCTATCTAGCCACCATCCTCACGCAACTGTGAGAGTTCTCATGGTCTGCCAGGTTTCCTGATGAACTTCAAGAAAGACTGCAGGAATAGTCCCCCATATTTTGACAGTTTACACATCTCTCCTGGGCCCTGGACGTCCCTCTGTTCCCACAACTCCAACACAAAGGACTGTTAGGATCAGAGCAAAGATAATGTCTACAATACAAAGACAATCAGTTGTTCTTCAGGAGTGGAGGGATGAGCTGACTTTTCTGTGGCAGGCATTGGAAGGGACAGGACTAGCAAGTGGTACCTCCTCTCCACCCAAACAATACAAAATCAAACAAAGCTTAGACAAAAATTGACAGACATGGAGAAAAGCATCCCAAACCTCCCTCAAGCTGTTGCATCTTGGCCAGACTCTTCACCTATCCAGGAGTTCGGGAAAACATCAGCAGAGGGCCTGTGTGGGCTGGCAGTAGCAGGCACAGGCTTGCAGCTGACAAGCCCACTTCTATCTGTCCCTACTCCATTCCCAACCCATTGTGTTGCTCTATCAAAATATAGCTTGAGCATGGGGTCACGTCTGCCATGTGTCATTTCACACCTAGTAGTAGGGCTTTTCATAATCCTGTGTAGTATCTCATTAAACACTCACAGAATGAATGTTAGAAGCAACAAAGGGGTGAATACTACCCACCAGCTTACCACCAGCTGTGAGGCCAGTTGTTTCAAGATGGTGACCTTAATCTGGGCGGTCTGCCATGCCATCCCATCCCCACAAGGTTTCAGTCATCCTGAGGCCACAGAGGTAGTGGTGGCTATTGGCCTTGGAGCCCAATGAATTCCTTTCAGAGAAAATCAAAAGAAACTTGGAGAGAAAGACATCTCAGAGTTGCCTAAGACAGTGGTGGCAGCCATGGAGCCTCTCCTGGTGCCAGCCCAGTGTCAGGCTAGTGTCTCTAAAGGCTGCCAAGGACTCACGATGCCTGGGATGAGCATTCGCTGACCAGGGGCCCACCTGTGTTCCCACTGAAGGCATCAAGTAAGCTCACAAAAGTGATGGATTGATTGTTTTATTGGGCCTTTTATTCATTGTGCTCAGAGTGATTGATGAATTCGGTGAGGCGGGAAGGAGGCAGGGACAATGGAGTTTGGAGAGGGGTCTGTCAGCTGCGTGCAGTGGCTGCGCCAGCATCCAGTTATTAGTTCAGAAGAAAAACAATCCCTCTCTTGTCCTCACTTTCTCCTTTGTTGAAAGAATATTTTCTCCTACCCACATTAATGAAGAAAATAGAAATAATAATAAAGATGTGGTGTGCAAAGAGGAAGGAGGAAACATTTGAAAAGGAAGTGCGTGAGGCCAGGAGTTAGCTTCACTGAATCGTTTCTGGGCCTCCCTGGATATTTTGATTAAAGCCATAGGACCTCAATCAAAGCCACTGAAAAGAAATAAAAAAGATGTCTGAGAACAATTTTGTTGGCTGGAATTTTCCCTCCTGTGTTCTATTACGACGGGGCGGGGGGGGGGGGGACGGAGAACAAAAAGAGAGTTCTATGTGGTCCCCCTTTGATCTTTCAAAGAAAGAAGGGCACTGCGAAAGAAGAAGAAAAACCGACACCTATTCTGTTCCCGTTCTTTCCTTCACTGGTATCAGTAGCACAACTGGATCTGAAGGGGTAGTCAGCTGCTCTAGTCTGACCATAAATAAAAGGCAGCAGCATTTAGCAAGTGGGGTTTGTGAGTCCACTAGAACCCCTGCAGAGTCCTCTTAAGGCATGACACCATTGAGAGGCACTGGTACTTGGTCACCTCAGATCAAGTTTGGAGAAGACAGCAAGGTCTGAGATGCACACGTCCATTGAAAGGGCCATGGGAGAATGCCATCCATAGAGTGAGGGTGCTGGTACAAACCCAAACCAGCTGAGCATTCAAGGGAGACAGAGCCACAAGCACTCATTTCAGGAATGGTTGTAACTGACTCCAGTGCTCCTCAGGAAGAGGACACCTTAACTACACCGATGTCATACATCTCCAAGACTCTCCAGGGCCACAGTGACAGAGCAAGCATACCTATACTAAGAAACTGATGCAAATGCCAAAGTGCAGGGATGGAGGCTGGGGATGTGTCTCCATTGATAAAGGATGTGTCTCCATTGATAAAGTACTTGCCAAGCACAGAAAGCTCTGGGTTCAGTCCCCAGCACTGCATAAAACTGGGCAGGAGATGAAGGCAGGAAGATCAGAAGTTCAAGGTCATCCTTAGTTACAAAATGAATTTGAGGCCAGCCTGGGTCACATGAGATCCTGTCTCAAACAAAACAAAACAAAAATTCAGAAATGGGAAGCAAGTTGTAATATGTGTACAAACTGACTGATTAATAGTGACTGCCTGAAGTAAGAATTATTCAGAGGCTGCAGTTTATATTGGCCCAGAGAAGTAATGTATAGTGTACAGATAGACTTAAACATGAATCTTGTATATGGCCATGTCATGTATATGGCCAACCTTTGGAAAGATCTCTGGACGTGGAACCCAAAGACCTTGGGAAAGATAAGACTTTGCAATTTGTGAAATAGGTTCAGATATGCTATGCCTTTATTTCTTTAGTAAAATACATAACATTAGATTTTCTATTTTTAATACAAATTCATTGTAACCTCCCTCCTTACCCTCCTATTCTGTCTCTAGAAAATTTGACTAGTCTCAGTACCATAATATCAGACTAGTTGTCTTATTGTGACTGAATTATTTCATTTAGCATACTATCTTTCAGATCCATTCATGCTGTTAAAATGTTTCAGTGTTTCTTTCATTTTTAAAGGCAGAATAATACTCCACTATGTGGATATATCACATTTTGCTTGTCCATCCATCCATCAGTGGGAATGGGTTGTATCTACCTTTTGGCTACTATGAACAGTTCTCTCGTGAACATGAATGTATAAATATCTGTTTGAGACCCTGCTTTCAAAACTTCTTAGTAATTACTCAGAAAACATTAATAGATCACACAGTAACCCTATACTTTGTTTTTTAAGGAACCCCCACACTGCTCCCATCTTAAATTTAGATTAACAATGCCTCTTTGACATAGATGGTAGATATGGTAAAAAGATCTTAAGAAGGTAAAGGCTGAAGAAATACAAGTTGACCTTAGCTCGGTCTGATGCAAGCCTAGCCAGGAGTACCTAGAAAATCGCCTTCCCCGGATTCAGCCTGACTGCCGCTTGCTGGCCACCTTGCTCTGTCAGAGGTCCAGGATAGAAGAGCAACAGCTTGAGCCTGTCCACTTTATCACGCCTGGTGTGTGAAGAGCAGGTGGTCCCTGGGCCTGTAGGGAAGAGCATTCTCACTCTCGAATGCAGTGCTTTCCTTGGCAGGGGTACCACTCAGATGTCACCCCTGAAAAGCAGCTCCATCTGTGGCAAGGGAGGGGGTTGGAGGAGTGTACAGGAGGGAAGGCTGGGCAGCCATGGTGGGAGGAGACCATTAGCATTTCGGTTGTGACATATTTATGTTCAGACCTCGTCATGTGGAGCTAATGATAGGATGTTCTGATAGACACTGCTTTCAAATAATGGGCTACAAAGAAAGAAACACACTGCCTTTCTTTGTCCCACAAAGGCCTGGCAGCTGGCGCGAGCGGGGCAAGTCTGCAAGAGTGCAGAGCTTGTGATCTCCATCTCCGTGATGGAGCAGTGGTGGAATGCCAACATGGAGCCATTAAGAGGCAGAGCTGCTTGGGTGCCTCCCAGCTGAGGGTGTCATTGGCAGCTGAGGGAGCCAATCCTCTTGACAGCATATGAAGGTTATTTAAAAAGACAAGGCCCCCGGCATTCATTTCTGGGTTGGAAATCGGCATAACACTGTTAAACATGTCTCGAAGACAAGGGATTTCAAAGGGCCCACTGACGGTCAGCCTTCTGCCCGCCTTCTTGCTGAGAGCAGACACAGATGGTAGGGAACTCATCCCATCCCAATAGCAGAAATTTTTCCTTACCACTAGAATTCCCATGGAATCAGACAAACTTAGCTGGACTACCAGAGGACACACTGAACAGTTTGCAAATTAAAGGAAGTTACTAACCCTCATACATTTTCATCTGCGACTGGAAATCAGCAGGATGTCGGCCTTACTTATGTAATGCTGTATGAGCCTGGCATGTATGAGCACAGTGAAAGACTGTAGGGCTGCTATCCATCTCAGCGAAGGTGTCCTTCTGGAGAGAGATACAGCCAAACATCCCTTGATGGACACTCTTTCTGACTAATGCCTTTCCCACTGAGGCTCCCAAAAGCTATAGTTGGGCATTTATTAATGGCTGTGTCTTCTCGCCAAATTAAAAGGGTTAGAGAACAAACTAGAAGTCTATTCCTGATGCTGGGCAGTTGGCTGAGGTCAATAGTGAGTCATACTCAGGGTATGCTGGTCACATGAGTGCTTTGGGGAAGGTGTCCCTCTTCTATGACCTGAGTTCCTGGATTTCCCAATGGATGCGTGCATGCATAGGAGTGGAGAGACGGCCAGTGGGGTTGAGATGGATTGAATAACTAAACATTAGGCTCACTTCTGTCTTCAGAGGGCCATTTCCCTTCCAAAGATTCAGTTTCTTCAGTTCTAAAACAAAGGATGTTGGGAATGCATTGTTAAAATGTTTGGCTTAGTAGAACCATGGCCAGGAACTCCAGCTAATGGGTAAGAAAACCAGAAAAGAGGTGCTTTGTAGATCAGGTAATGGGTAAATCTAGGCTTCCAGACATCCAGGCCCCAGAGGACAAGGAGATGCAGAAAGATGGGGAGAAGGGGGACATACGTCAGCAGTGCAATGTGTCCTCTGTTAAGTCCTCTTGGCTAAAGGCCACATCCTTAAGGAAATATCCAAACTCAATTCCTTTGAGAACCTTGAGGGGAGGAGAACAAAGGTGGTGAAGCACAATGCAGAGAGAAAGCTGGGTGCCCCCGTGACCTCCCACTTCATACCCCTGATCATGGCGGGAAGGGCTCTTTCCCCTCACAGTCTGCTGGTGAACCATTATCCTTCAGAAAGCTCATGGATTCCTTCAGTAGTAGGAGGGAAGCTGTCTCAAAACCATTGTCTGGTCATGGGAATGGTGAGTCATCCCTGGGCTGCTCGCAGCACTCACGGCTGCAGAAGACCCTGCAAGCAGTGGTTCTCAACCTGTGGGTTGCAAACCCACATGGCTCCCATATCAGATATTGATTTTATAATTCATAACTAGCAAAATTATAGTTATGAAGTAGCAATGAAATAATTTTATGGCTGGGGGGGTGTTCACCATAATATGAGAGACCGTGTTAAAGGGTCGCAGTATTAGGAAGGTTGAGAGCCCCTACTCTACAGTGTCTGGTTAAAAACTCTAAGATCTGTGTCCTACATCCCATGCCAAGAGGTCGGGTCCAGCAATATGTAAGGTTCTTTGCCTTACTATCTCCTAAGAGACATACAAGAGAGAAAAAAGACAAGCAATAGTTCTGCCTCTGGCCCACTTCCTGGAGAGGAAACCCAAGAGCAGCTAGCTATCCAAGAAAATGAATGGCTTGCGTTTCCAGCAAGGGGCCAGCTGTAATCCATCTCAAGATAAGTAACTAGCCAGGCGGTGGTGGCGCACGCCTTTAATCCCAGCACTCGGGAGGCAGAGCCAGGTGGATCTCTGTGAGTTTAAAGCCAGCCTGGTCTACAGAGAGAGATCCAGGACAGGCACCAAAACTACACAGAGAAACCCTGTCTCGAAACACCAAAAGAAAAAAGAAACATAATTAGAAGATTATTTAATTCTCCAAATGGGATACAATGGGAGGAATTTTAAAGATGCTGAGAAAGGCAGTTCTGACCTCCCCTAGAAATGGATCCCTGGGTAAATGTGAGCACCAGCAGTGACTCAGTGTGTCCGTTATTAGTTGCTTTGTTTTTTGTTAACTTGACCCAAGTGTCTGAGAAGAAGGAATCTCAATTGATAAAGTGCTCCCATCAGACTGGCCTGCAGCCAAGCTGTCAGGGATTTTGTTTTTGTTTTTTTGTAGTTTTTGGTTGATGACTGATGTGCAAGGACCCAGCCTACTGTAGGCAGTACCATTCCTTAGCAGCTGGGCCTGGGGTATATAAGAAAGCAAACTAGCAAGCCAGAGCAAGCAAGCCAATAAGCAGAGTTCCTCCACAGCCCGGTTCAGTCTGTGCCTCCAGGTTCCTATCTTGGGTTCCTGCCCTTCATGATAAACTACCCCCCCCAGTTACTTTTGGTTATGCTGTTTAGTACTGCAATAGAAAATAAAGTAAGATAGGCAAATGATGGGCATGTCTAGTGGAGACAGATGACCATACAGTGGAGGAGGTGTGTTCAAGGGGACATGCATCCGGGTCCTGCCGAGAACAAAGAAAGGAACGAGCCAAGGAGGGCAAGATGACCAGGAGCCAGTCTTTATCCCTGGTGGACCTGAATCCTGTCACAGTTATTAGGTAGAGGGCAAATGGCTGGCCCAATTCTCCTGTTGGGCACAGCAGAACTGCCATTCTTCACCAGGCTTGCTCTCCTATGCCCTCTTCTTTCTGCTTAGACTGCAGGCTTGAGGGACAGCAGAGGTCATCAAGGCACGGGATAAGGAGTTTTCTAATGACAACCTAGGAAACACCCAGGTACAATCAGAGGAGAAAGAGAGGAAATGGGCTTCCTAGCAGGGTGCTGACCCGAGCCACAATAAATACCCACAACATAATTCATAGTCAGGGGCAGTGTGGCCCCTGTGGGGAGAATAACTGGAGGGGCCCTGTGTGGCAGTACAATGGAGCATGTCTGTGTATTTTGTTCTGGTTAGTTTTTTCCCTTTTTAAGTTAGCATGCAAAAAGGATTTGATCAAGTCTTAAGATCTGGAAAAGAGAAGCAGCGATGTCCCAGGGAAAGGGAGAGGGAAGGAGAGCAGCCTCTGCACACACACAGGCCCTCCTCCTGCCCTGCTCTTTCCCTGCTACAGACTGCCAGGCCTATGTCCAAGCGCCAGCCCAGATGCTGGGGTCCCCCAGGGGTCTGAGGAGCAGAGTCAGAGCCAGCATCCTGTCTTCTCCTGTCACTATCCCCCCTGTTCTGACATGTGGGACAGTGCACGGGACCGGGCTAGACAACCTGACATACAAGTGCGTAGGTGAGGCTCATCCTACCCAGCTCAAGGACATCTGAGTCTGCCCTGGGCACTGTGCCATCTCAGTCATCAGCTGCCCACAAGGCCATGGCTGAGGAGAACTGACAAGAGGGCTTGTCTGCAGAGCCCTGAAGAAAAGCCCTCTATGGTTGCCAGGATGAAACTGGCTGGTGTCAGCCACAAGGCGTGTGGGGACATTGGGCTTCCAGCTATCACCTTGGGAATCAAATTCAGATCTGTACCTGGCCTTGCAGTCACCTCATGCATAGTCTGAAGTGTTAGCTGTTCAGGATCCTGTGAGGGACTTCCTTCCCCCTGCTGCCCTGCTTCCCACACTCCCGCTTTAATCCCCTGGCCTTGCAATTCTTCAAGTTATTGCATTCAGCTCCTTGCCTGGGTCTGTTGGATCTGCTCTGATTTGCCTGGCCTGTCTGCATAGAACCCTGAGTCTCTCCCACCCATTAGTTTGAGAAGAGAGGATCCACAGTGCCTCTTCCAGTCAGCCAAGGCAGCGCCTTTCAACTCCTGTCTTCCCCTCTGGCAAAATCAGCAGCAAAGACAACCCTGAGCCCAGTGGCCTAAGCCCCTGCTTTGATTCTCAGGCCCCAAGAGCCACCCAGGCGCCAGCAACCTGCTAAGACGCATCAGCAGACCCCTTGCTGATATCATAAGCATATTTTCCCTTCTCAGCAAATTGACAGGACACAGCTTCCTGGAGACAAAGATGAAGTGAGCAGAGCTCCCCAGGCCTGGGGAGAACAGAGAGAGAGAGTGAGAGCAGGGTCGATGGCTCCTGTTATCTGGTCACAAACCTGAGGAGCCTTCCAAAGGGGGCAGGATAATGATTGCACTGGCTCTGTTAATGGAAGAAGCCAGGGGGCTGTGTGGAAGGCAAGGAGAGTTCCCACGGGTATAATATACACCCAAAGAAAGGTACCTATGGTCAGTGTTGACAGGCCAATATCTTGCTGAAGCCTCATTTGACAGGCAGGCATTTGTGACTGCTAGGACACCATTACTGCCAATAACAAGCTCATCAAACAAGGTGTGTTTTTACAGGTGTTCTGGAAAGAAATGATATTGATGCTTAATATGTCCAATACAGCCCCCTGAGCAGTAGGTACTGTTTAAACAGGTGGCATGGCGTGTGGCTCCAGACACCAAGTTGGATGGAGGCTTGGCTGCTTTATAGAGAACTCAAGTATCTAAGGCTGGAGAGGTGGGGTAAGGTTGGTTGTTCTTTCTCCCAAGTCTATCCTTGATTGGGAAGTGGAATGTAGGAGACCCAGCATGTTCTTCCCAAGCCCAGCTCTGCTGTGTGGGTTCCCAGACATGAGAGACCATGGCCTGAGGGTTCAGGGTAGAAGACAGCAGCCTGCTGGGATGACAAGGGGGCCACTGGCCGCCAGAGCCAGAGACATGTGATTTCTTAGCCAAGATATGGCCTCCCAAAAGCTTTGGTGACACCTTATGGCCTTGTGTAGAAATTTTTAAAAAATTAATTGACTGAAGTTTTAATTTTAGTTTTTCATTTTTAATTGTGTGTGTGTCTGTCTGTCTGTCCAAAAAGGACAGAAGAAGGTATGGAATCCCTTGGAGCTGAGTTACAGGCAGTTGTAAGCCTCTGAACATTGGTGCTAGGAACTGAGCTGGAGTCTTCTTCATGAGGAAGATGTGTTTTTTAACCACAGAGCCATAGTCTCAACATGTATGGTTTTTCTGACCATTTCCCCCTAAGCAATAGTGTGACAGCTATTTATATATAGCATTCATTTTGTATCAGGAAGTACACATGGTGTAGACATGCAGGAGGGTGTGCACAGGGCTGCTGCAAACACTGTGCTACTTTATATCAAGGACCTGAGCATCTGTGGGGACTTGGTATCATCTCAGGGGATCCCGGAACCAATCTACAGATACTAAGCATACTCATCCTTAGGAGTGTTAGCTCTCTTGGATTCAGTCAGCTCTCTTGGATTCAAGGGGTATGGTTTGCTTATTTCCAATCATTTTATACTATTAACATAAATGAACACAAATAAATGCCCATGTGTAGCAAATCTGAAGGAGCTGTAAGCAGCTGTTTTTAAGTTTTGTTGACTCATCCTTTTCCACCCTCTCCACCCTGTCCCACATTAGGTGTTCATGGGTGTGACTTTGCTAGGATGTTTCTTCCTTAGGTAGGACAATGTTTCTTGAAAGGGTACAATACACCCCAAATGTTGACCACCTACTTTTGTCTCTGAGGCTCCCCAATGAAGGTTTGTGAAGACCATGACATGCATGAGAGCTGGTAGCTATGTGAGTATTTGCCACAAATCATGGCCCCACAGGTGGGCTGAAGCAGGCAGGGATGAGAAGAGTGAAAAAGAGATCCCAGAATAGAAACGTGTGGAAGATGGGCACTCCATGGGGGTCAGCAGTAGAAGGAAGGTGCATGTGTTACTAGAGGGAGAATAGAGAGATGGGTGGGAGACCCTAGGAGTCAACCACTGGGTATGCAAGGAAGAATTTGCCCAGAAGTATTCCCAGAGCATACCAGGAATTTCCTACATGCCCTCCAGGTAAGTAGCCTCAACATCTCCATTTCTCTGTCACTTAGGGTCTTACCATTCTCCCTAAGAGTTTCTTACCAGGACCTCAGAACATCTCTAATGTGACAGTACATGGTTAGATAGAGAGCACAAAGGAAGCTCTAAGAGGCTTAAGGTAGGAGGCCTCTCAGGAGAGAGTATAGAGAAGGTACAAGAGCAAGAGATTGTCACACCAATACTTAGCAGGAAGGAACTAAAGCATTGGTCCCAGGGACAGAAAGATCCTCGGCATGACCTACAGCAATATTTCTGATCTCTTCCCTTGTCTCTCACACAGAGAGTCTGGGCCATCCCCTGCCCCTAAAGAGGACCTAGGTCCATGTAAACAGACTGAGATATATTACCTTGGGAAAACCTGGGTGGGAGAGGAAATTTAGATAGATATGAAAACTGTCACTGGGCCTTTCAATACCAAAGTGGTGAACTTTTGATGAGCTCTGGTTATTGACCATTGACCACCATCTCTAGATGGATACTTGCTTAATTCTTGTCCCATCCTGGATTTTATCATTCAGTTCATCCCCCACAATCCCCACTACCATGTTTATGATGTTTTTGGAAAAACTTATGCCACATAAGTAGAAAGATTGGCTGAATCCAAATTAGAGATGATAACATTGAGTAGTCTAGTGCTTGGATTTTTTTTTTTTTAAGATTCCCTGGAACAAAATGTATCACACCAATCCTGGACATGATGGAGTTGGTGCCCTGTTCAACCAACTGTGGTGGTTTGAATGAGAACAACCCCCCCCCCCCCCCCTGCCCCCCTGCCCCCCCTGCCCCCCTGCCCCCCTGCCCCCTGCCCCCTGCCCCCCCTGCCCCCCCTGCCCCCCCCCCCCCTGCCCCCCCTGCCACCCCCGTAGGCTCATATATTTAGATGCTTGGTCCCCAGTTGGAATTGTTTGAGAAGAATCAGAAGGTACTGCATTGTTGAAGAGGTTTGTCACTGGGAATGGGCTTTGAGGTTTCAAAAGCCCATGACATTCCCAGTCTCTTTCTGTCTCTGTCTCTCCCTCCCCTTCTCTGCCTTTTCCATTGGATGAGCATGTAAAGCTCTCATCTACTGCTCCAGCACTATGCCTGCCTACCCACTGCCATGCTCCCCACCCCAATAATCATGATCTCACCCTTTAAAACTGTAAGTAAATCACCAATTACATGCTTTCTTTTGTAAGTTGCCTTGGTCGTGGTGTCTCTGCACCACAATAGAAGAGTAACTGAGACACAAACCATCCTTTTCTCCCTGCAGATACTTCCTTTTTGCTACAGACGGGTGGACTTTGGTCCTCTGGTGTGGTAGGATGGGTACTGGGAAGATCTCTCCCCTTTGTGGCATGAGCTGAGCAATTGCAGCCAGGCTCCATGCTAGAAGTCACTAAGCCAACCAGCATGCCTGCTCCCTGATTTCACGCTTCCTAGGACAGGACATCTGCTCTCATCCTTAACCCTGGAAGCCCTACAGATGAATTGGAAACATGGCTTTTAGAATAACTCCACTAAGGTTGACTTCAGCACTAGAAGAGTCTGACCCACAGGAGTCACGGGATAAGCACCTGGTGAATGGAATTCAGGCTCTGTACACGCTGTGATATTGCATAGTTTCTAAATGCCTCAACTTTCTCGCCTGTAAATGGGTAGAGGTGGGAGGTTTGAAGAAGATAAGTTTTATCTATGGGCTCAAAAGAGGGTCTGACATAGAGACCCAGAAGTGCTACAGAAAGTGGTGTTTCTGAAGCATTGACTAGCAAAATAATGAAATGCTTTTGTGTAATGCCAGTGATGTAAATACTGAGCACTTTCTAAGGGTCAAGCATCCCTTATCCCTATTAATCTTCAAAACATGGTGCGATTGGTAAATGCCATCAGCACACTTTCCCGCTTGACCCAGGCAAGAGTACTAAGGTTTGCAAGTGGTCAGAGCGTGGTGTGGCCCAGCAACAGAAGGAAAGGCGAATCTTCAAAGCAGGCAAGCTATCCCGACTCTCCATGAGTATTTGCCATAGCACAGAGATTCTAGGAACACTTTGCTGCAGATGCCCAGTGGTGGGCCTAGCAAAGTCTTGCAAGGCTCTGACAAAGCCAGAGGGAAGCAAGAGAAGGCAAAGTGCGTCCCATACAAGGTGCTATGGTCATGTTGGCTGGGTCTCTCTAGTTCTAGATATGCTTAAAGTGTTTTGTGACCACCAGGCAGCCACTGTGACAGGCTAGATTGGGCATGCCTGGTCACAGGTTTCTGAAAGACACAGATGGACCCATTTGTCTGCCCTTCCTTATTTTCCTCCCTCTTGGAAATCCAGATCATATAACTGTTGGGAAGCTCACACACCTTTTGAAGTCACTGTGTTCAGAGATTCAAACACATGTACTCTAAGCCACTGGGCCTTCATTATGGGGGAAAAGCAGTTGGATAGTTTGGCTACTAACTGTTTTTTGGCATTTTTTTAAAGCCAAATAATGAGGTACCCATGGAAATGCAGCAGCAACGAAAGGAAGGATTCTGGGAAAAAAGTTTCATCCAAGATAAGAAAGCCATACAGCTCTTATTAGGCGTTCAGTTCTGTCAAGGAGGCCCCCTGGCTTTAATAAAACCTCATTTTTCCTGTAAATTCTCCCATGTGGTAGGGGGCCAGGGTTTAATGGGGATATAAGAGATGATTCCAACCTGAGGCTCAGGTGGCAGGGGCCGTCCCACAGCTCAGCAGCTGGGATTGATTGCAGAGTCGCCTGCCCAGCAGCAGGCAGTCATTGCCCATCAGAGAACAATCATGAGACATTCCAGGCTGACCTGGGCCCAGTGAAGATGGCAGCTTGGCTCCTGTTATTCATTCCTGAGCTGAGAAGCAAGCTCACCATGCTCTTCATTAAAAGTGGACCCAAGGAGTAAGTGATGAGTTCCAACATGTGATTTATTAGGGGACATCTGCATTTGAAAGCTGCAGAGCCTTTAATCCATGCCTAACTCCTTAAGGCTCCCATTAGCACCCGGCCATTGTCTTCATTAGAAGCTGTTGATTTTGATGAATTCATCTCTCCTGTCACAAGCAATTCTATCTGGGGGGTCTCACTCTCAGTTCTGAGGGGGTGATCCACTGAGCCTTAATATTCCATGACAGGCACCTTCTCAAAACAAGGAGGATGTCAAAAGGAGCTGCTGATAGATGCCAAGTCTGAGCCAGTGAGAGCTGGAGGGAAGTTGAGGGTTAGCAACTGATAATTAGAAGTCACTGGTGGGTATCAGAATTCATCCATCAGAAATCCGTAGAGATAAACACATCCATAGCCATCGTGAGTTGTGGGAGTGATATTGGTTCTGGGTTCTTCCTCCATTATTGCCAAAGGATCATCGCTTGCTAAACCCTTGAATTCTAAACATAGCTTCTAGGTATTCCACACTCCACACATACTAGCTGTGCTCCCAAGACAGAAAGAAATACTATGACTGGTGTAATGAATCTATGTGAAGTTCCTGCAATAACATGGAGCGTGTAGTTTTTAATCTAGCAATTCTGTATCAATGCAAAGAGACATACTTACTCCTAAATTCACCAAAGAAGATCTGTAGAGAAAAACTATAATGTAGGTGGTAGGTAGTCACCATGGCCATCTTTTCTGCCCTGAAACAAGCTCTCTGTTCATTTTTTGGGGGGAGGGACAGGGAGAGTGAGAGTTAGGAAGAGATTTTGACAGCAAACTTAAGTATGTAGGAGAAAAGCCCGGCAAAGAAAAGGCTATCTCCCTGTCCATCCCAGATTGTCACATGTCCTCTGATATAGCACAGCTCTGGTCCCCATTCCATTTCAATGTTTCCCAGTAGAGGCCTGGGTGGACTATGGTGTGAGAGCACCTGGTCAGATAGGGAGTCAGAGTGGGGGTGGGGGTGGGGGTGGGGGCTTCCTGGGGCCCATGTGGTAGGTGTGTTATCTTTGGTGTCATCTCCTTACCTTTCAGTGTTCCCCAAGGTCTTTGGTAGCAGCTCACCCTCTGTTCCATCCTGACCCAACTCTTAGAAGGATTTCATACAGCATGGTTAAACTCAATGGCACTCTCTTTGGGTCAATATGTCTGGTATCCGCCCTGAAGTAGAAAAGCCCCTGGACACTGATGGACATTGCCACACAGTCTAGGCTCTTTGGCACCTCACTGCATTAATCAAAAACAAATTACCCGTAGTTCCCATAGTTCCTTTAATTTAGGATTTCTGGACTTTAAGAGGGTGTGAAAGCTCACCCACACAAGTATCAGAAGCATTTCATTTATCATTTTCAGCAGGGCAGCCAATAAGGCACACTAAGTATGCAACATATTATCAAATGGGCTGTGTGTTAAGTGACTTTGCTCCACTGCAGGCTATAAGATAAGTGTTTGGAGTAGGTTTAAGTGACAAGGTTAAGCCAGGGGAGTTGACAGGTTAGTTAAAATGAATGCATTTTGAGACTCATGATCTATTGAGCGTACAATGGGTTTATCAGAACATAACTCCTCTAGAAGTTGAGCAGTGTCTATACCATATGCACATTTAGTACATGGCAAACATGGCTGCCCAACACAGAATCCAGTAAGAACAGTGGACAGTGGATTAAATAAATACAGTACAGCACAGGGACAAATAGCCAAACGAATGGAAGCACATGAATTATGAACAAAGGCTGTGGAGCCCCCAGCTGGATCAGGCCCTCTGGATAAGTGAGACCATTGAATAGCTTGATCTGTTTGGGAGGCACCCAGTCTGTGGGACCAGGATATGTCCTTAGTGCATGAGCTGGCTGTTTGAAACCTTGGGCTTACACAGGGACACTTTGCTCAGTCTGGAAGGAGGTGACAGGACCTGCCTGTACTGAATCTACCAGGTTTAAATGAATCCCCAGGGGTGCCTTGATCCTGGAGGACATGGGAATGGAGGGGAGGAGCTGGGGAGAAGGTGGGGGGGGGGGAAGGGGGAGGACAGGGAACCCATGGCTGATATATAAAATTTAAAACACATAATAATAAAGAAAAAAATTATTTATTAAAAAAATAAATAAATACAGTATTGTCCAGTGTGGGCATGTTGGAAGGCTCAGCAAGGCAGAAAGGATTTGGTCTGCTCAGGGCTGAGAAGAAAGGATCAAATAGATTAAAGACAGCTTCCTGTGAGAAGTAATGTCTGAATCGAGAAGGAATTGCTAGCATGGGTAAGAGGATGGCGAAAGATGCTGTGGACACAGAATATTCCGTGTTTGCTTAGGGAGGTGGGAATAGCTCCATATTCTGGCTAAACAGAGTGTAGTTTAGAGTCGGCAAGGTGTAGGCACAGAGTGTAGTTTAGAGTCGGTGAGGTGTAGGCACAGAGTGTAGTTTAGAGTCGGTGAGGTGTAGGTACAGAGTGTAGTTTAGAGTCGGTGAGGTGTAGGTACAGAGTGTAGTTTAGAGTCGGTGAGGTGTAGGTACAGAGTGTAGTTTAGAGTCGGTGAGGTGTAGGTACAGAGTGTAGTTTAGAGTTGGTGAGGTGTAGGTACAGAGTGTAGTTTAGAGTTGGTGAGGTGTAGGCATAAAGTGAAGGTGGAACTCATGTGAGATTCAGAAAGAAAAACAGTTAATGAAATGAAGGAAAGCATGAACATTCCCTCCTTCCAGTTCATGGAATCCTGGATGAAAAGGGGGTGAACAGGGCCAGCAAGATGACACATACTGTCAGAGATAATAGCCTAAGAATGTTCTCCAGGCCTCAGGTGGTGGAAGGAATGTCCCCAGAGCTGTCCTCTGACCTCCACGGGAGCTACATGACATGTGTGCACACACATGCACAATACATAATAGCTTACATTTATGTGCTAGAATTTTTCTAGCATGGGCAAACAGTGGGATCTGAATCTCAGTTCTCTGGGTATGATCTCAGACAATATCTGGGCAACAACAGAGCCTTAGCTTCCAATCTGCAAGACAAAGGTAACCACCCCACAGTGCCTGACTCCCGTTCTGCTGTGAAAATCAAATGTGAACAGAGCTGGACAAGCCAAGCACTGCTGCTTTGAAAACTGAAGTGAGTTGGAAGCTACAGGAAGGTGCTCTCCATCACCAGCTGGTGTGTTTGCAAGGGCCCAGGGACTAGGAAAACTTTGCTAAAGAATCCTGGGAGTTTATATGCTACAAAGAAATGACCCATCACTTCATAATGAAAAGCCCAACCAGCCAAGGAAGCAGGAAGGGAGGATGCTCATCTATACATTTGCTGCACTCTGTGCAGGAGCTTGATGCCAAATAAGGCCCAGTACTCACTGCTTCCTAAGCAAGTAGCTGTTTCTCCTCATTTATACTCTACTCAGCTTTCCCAAACACTTTCCCTTAAAGGGTGTATTTTGAGGGTCCTTCAAAACTTCAAGAATAAAACCAACAGTATTAGGCAAGGCACTTATAGCAAGAAATAGCCACAAGAAAAATAAATGCAGCTGTTAAATTTCTGCTACCAAGAAGAGACTTATTCCATGATAACCATTCCTCAGGGGTTGGTCAACCACTGGTAAGGCAGAAGAGATGCCTCCCCAAGCCCTCCAACAGTTCTATCATGCAAGGGGGCCAGCACCCATCACCTTTAATTCCACCCATTCAGTCTTCCCTGTGACTTTGGTCAAGATTTGGAATCAGAAGAAATTACCCCCAAGAATGTTCTAGAAAGGACACAGACTTAGCATAAGCTAATGTAGCTCACCTGCCCAGAATCGTCCAGATGCTTGTCTGTGTTGCTCTGTTCTCATGTCCACCTGTGTGGAGGCAGGCTGATTGCCTCCCTGCAAGCAGTGTGGGTGCCTTTGGCAATGCTTGTTTATGAGAGCTCTCTTGGCTGCATTGCTCTCTCTTCATCAAACATGAATGCTAGCAAAAACTTCTCTGCAAGCCTCATGAATTTTGTAAAAAACAAAACACAGGGGGAAAAACCTACACTATATTCCCCAGATATTCTCTAGGAGACAATTGCCTGCTCGCTCGCGCTCTCTCTCTCTCTCTCTCTCTCTCTCTCTCTCTCTCTCTCTCTCTCTCTCTCTCCCCCTCCCTCTCCTGCTATTTAGGAAAAGCTGTTGAATATGAAATATTTATGCTATAAAATAGCTTACTAGCCTTGCTTACTGGGACCCAGCTGGAATAAAACCAGATCCCCAAATAAATAAATTCTCTCATCTTCCTACCCAAATTGCTTCAAATGATCTCAATCCCAAGGACTATTTTCCTGAGCCAATGCCCTTTGCGTCCTGCCATAGACTGTCAAGAATGGTGAAGGCAGAGTTTGTTCTCTGAGAGGCCCAGAGCTCCCCACCCAGGTTTCCTCAAGTTCCAAAAGGAGGAAAAAGGAAAAGGAGGATAGAAAGTGGGAAAAACACTCCCTCTGACAGGTTGGAAAATTGAGGTTCAAGGCTGGTGATGGAGCGTTGTAGGTAGAATGGTACCTAGCATGTGTAAGACACTGAGTTAGAAAACCAGCACCTTCTTCCTCATTTCATCATCGGAGCATGCCACATAGCAACTTGAAGGGCATCTGAGATACATGAGACCGTGAAAAAAAAAAATCAATTAATCAATCAATGAAAAAGAAAGTTGAGTTAACCAACTCAATTCCTTCTCTGTATCCTTTTCATGCATCTTGCTGGGCAGCACCCAGAAATGGACACAGCCTCAAGCCTGGGGTGCAATCTCTTGTCCTCCACTGTATCCACACTGTCTGCAGCATCAGCCTCTCCCTGTTCTGATACCCACTGAGGGTCTGCTCCCGCCCCTCAGCTCTTCGCTATCTATCAGTGAAAGCTGTTTGATTTCCTAGCTTCCCTTGTGGCCACCAGCATGCACAACACAGTCATTCTGCTTTCTACTTGAGAAGCACTTCGCTCTCCAGGAGCCTCCTGTGAGCAGGAAGAGGCACTGCCAGTGATGATTGGAGAAGGAGAAGCCTGGGGCTGAGTGGAGCAAAGAAAGGAGGTGATGTCTCCACAGAAGTGTCCTTTCCCACAACACAACAATGCCGTCTTGGGTGGGACAAGAGAAAAACACACCACCTGGGCAGTGTAAAGGGCCACTGGATGTGGAGAGGAGGAGGCCCAGGCTGCTGTGTGAGAGCTGTCTGAGGTGCCTTCAGAGTAATCCTATTTGTGCTTACGTGGTGATCTTCTCTGACTGTCAGGAGACAGGGTAGGTGCGGCATCTTGGAGACTCCACACCCGCACCCTCACCCATTATGTGCTCCTGTAAAGGCTCTCTTTGGGCTCCCCAGTAATTGTATTTCTGTAAGAAACATCTATGTGAGTCTCAGCAGTGCTGAGGGTGTTGGAAATGGTATAAATCGTTACAATCTCACTGCCTCACACAGCGGAAGTGGTTTTTCTCTCCTGTGCCGCCTGGCTGCTGTTCTGAAGCCACAAAGATGGTTACTGTTACCATTTCAGAATTGGGGATGCATAGAGCAGAGTGGAATATCTCATTCAAGGCTCTACCTCCTTATCACCCCAGCACAGGGCTAGGCTGTGTGACTGAGAAATTACTTTTTGAGGTCCTAGTTATTGTTAACCACTCCAAAATAGGGAATGTGAGTGGGGGTGGTTTGCTGCATGCTGTGTGGTAGACTCTTGCAACTCCTCTATTGCCACGTAACATCTGAGGACTCTGCCCATCTTTGTTACATGAACAATGTTCTTGTGTGCTTGTGTCTCCCCATTCTCTGAAAAACTGTCAGACATTCTAAGAACTTTCATAGAGAATAGCCAAGGCAAATGTTAACTTGAGCCAGTGAGCTAACTTCTTTGTGTCTCAGAAATTGTGTCTATAAAACAATGTCTAACTGGACATAGTAGCTCACTCCTGTAATTTCAGTATTTGGAAAACCAAGGCATGAAGACTGTCATGAGTTGGAGGCCAGCCTGAACTGCATGGTGCATTCCAGGCTAGCCTGGACTACAGAATGAGACTTTATCTCAAAAATGCAAAATAAAATGGTGTTTAAAGAAAGAGAATGAGGATGATTTCCATTATAGATCCATCCCTGCCACTTCTGATAGTGTCCGAACCTCTGAAGTTTGGAATTCTGTTCATAACAGCATTACTTGTTGAGATTTAGTTTAATTTAAACCAACACAGTAGCCAATACAATCCTGAAATGGACACCTATCCTCTGTCTGAAAGTCCTGATGTAAGCACTCTTAATCTTGTTCATTATAGATATCCATACCATTTGGTGCCAACAGTATCTGTTACTAGAACTGCCAGATGTCTGGGCTACAGGTCAGTGACAGCTAGGTTGGTATGTCCCAGCATTTGTAAAACCCCAGAAAGGGAGATTGTTAATGGGAATAGCATCTCAAAACCTTGTTTAAAAAAATGCTACTCTAGCATCTATGGCTCTTTCCTCTTGTATCCCCTGGACTTTGTGCAGACCTCCATTCTCCACAGAAGCCTTTGCTCTGAGTTTCCTGTGTACTGTATGCTTTTATAGATACCTCCTTCTCTCGACTGTGGGGTCTCTCAGAATAGAGGCTATGCATCTACTCTGATAAAAACCCAGCAACAAGCTTAGTCAGCATCTGTCAGATCAAGTCTTCTGGAAGGAAAGAACCAACTTGTAATGAAGACACAAACTTGCCCAAGGTCACAAACCATCAGTGACAAAACAATGGAATAGCTCAGGCTCCACAACCCTGGGATGTAGCTCATCCAGTGACAGCTGATTTCATAAGCAATGAAAGACGCTATCTAAATGATTAGTCTGCTTAGTCTTCCATTATCCCCAGGTTTTAAGACCTTTGCGGGTAGAGACTGGGGATTTCATTCAAGTCTGATGCTTACTACTGGCTGACATGGTCTTGGACCCAGCCACCATCCTCTCACCTCCCTGCCCTCATACTCTGAGGCAGGGTTCACTGAGTAATGCATATAGTTCTGGCTGACTTACGGTTGAGGATTGGGCAGAAGTCACTGAAACTGGCCCCAGATGGGATTCCAGGAGTAAAAGCAGCCCATCCTCTCGGGATTTCTGGGAACTACAGATAACTTTTTTAATGAACCAAAATACCAAAGAAAAAAACCCTCCTGACAGTTGTTATCCATTGCCCAACTCCCCATGGGGAGCTGCCTGTGGAATTTGCTGAGCTGCGGTCATGTGTGAAGGGCAGCACCAGGCCCCATGGTGATAAGGAGGAGGCATATTTATCTAGCACGCCTCCCCCAGAGAGCTTGTTTTTCCTCCATTGCCATAGCACGGCCCTCTTGGCTCAATCCCTGGTGCCTAGCAGAGATGGGTGGTATCACAGAAATTGCCCAGAGGTGTGCAATGATCCACAGAGGGAGCAGATAAGATGTGATCCTACGCACCCTGGGCTGAGGCTCAAGTATGGACAGCTGTCAGAGTCAAAAAGTTTCATTATCCTGATTTTAAACAACCTGGCTACATTCCAGGATCCCAGGAAATAGACAGTATTCCACCCTAGGAAGGTAGGCAAGGAAAAAGAGTAGGTTTAAGGTACCAAAGCCAAGATATTGTAGACACACACACACACACACACACACACACACACACACACACACACACACACACTTTGCTCCCTTCTCCATTGCACACGTGTGTGTGTGTGTGTGTGTGTGTGTGTGTGTGTGTGTGTGTGTGTATAGACTAGAGCATTTGAGACTGGGTCTAACTCTATAGTCCAAACTGGAACTCACAATGTAGCCCATGCCAGCCTCAAACTCATGGTGATCCTCCTGCCTCAGTTTCCTAACTACTGGAAGAACAGGCATGAGCCACCACGCCCAGCTAGAATTTTTGAATGTGCATTTAACCAAGGCCCCAGGTGATGCTGGAATGGCTGGCTCAGGAGCTATGCCTTAGGGGAAATGGTCTTAGTTCAACACCAGTGAATATGGGGAGTGACTAGGGAGAACTGTCACTGTCAAGGTTAAGGGCTGGGCAGGAGGTCATGTTGCAAGGAGAGCTGTGGAAACTGAAGTGTAAGTTGGAGACTTGAGTTTCCAAAATGGCTCCAAATGAGTTCCTCTCAGCAGCAAGGTAACTTCACCTGGCACAGCTTGTATTTATAATTCTTTCACACAGGGGCCCGGGTCACTGCTGTATTCTAAGCAGGTGCTGGGAACGGCACCACAAAAGTAGGTTTCCGGTTAAGAGCTGGGTTGTTCAGCTTTTATCCTTGTTATTGATGGAAAAAAACCCTGAGACTCTGAGAGTCCTACAAAGTCTCACACTGGCAGGGGGAAAGTAAGGCAAGAATCAGAGTCACAACGGTAGACTTACTGAGGTAAGATGTAAGGTGGGGAGAGGAGGTGTACACCCTAATATGTCCCTCAGTTAGGAACTTGACACAATGAAAGTTTTTTTACCCAAGATGTAAAAGAAAAAAACAAAAAAGAAAAGAAAAAAGAATTTAATGTGATCCCAAATATAGTATCATAGTCAAACACATTTGGAACACTAAATGTAAGCAAAGAATCTATCAGTGTTTCAAAAAAAATCTATTGGGAGGGGGGCTTTAGTTGGGAAGGGAGTTAAGTACAGAAGGAGGAGGAAGGTGAGTAAAACAGAATGTCTGAAAAAAGTCATACGTGTGTTGGTGTATACAGTGTATTTACATTATCTATCAATCAATCAATGTAGAGTATATATATTATATGTATATACATATACACACTATATCTATCTATATAGAGTATATATATACACATATACACACTCTATCTATGGATATATATATATAATTTTCCCCAACAGCCTTATTATCTATCTGGGCTGACAATGCTCCCCCCAAGAGCTAGGGATATCTAACAAAAACCTGACACTGGGCATGAGAAGCTTTCTTTTGGGTTGTTGGTCAGAGTTGTCAAAGACACTCCCCAAACAATTTAGGCCATTCCTTTCACCTTTAGTTGACCCACAGATGTGAAAAGTAAGTCCCTATTGTTGAGCATACCATGCACTTTGGACACAGGGCCCAGAGGACTCAAGTTGGATCTGACCTGAAAGTTTCTTCCTGAACTTTCATGATACGAGGAAGGCACCATGCAAGCTTCCAAAGGAGGGAGGCAACCAATAGTCCTAAGCTGCTATGATATCTATGAACCACGACAATAAGCAGCTTGACATGCTAACCCTAAGGTTACAATAGTGACATGCAGATCTTGGCAGTAATTCACAGTGCACTAATTGTGCATAAGGCCCACTTAACAGGAGAAAAATCATGCCTGGTACTGGAAACGTAGCCAGAACCTGGGGCAGTGAAGTTGTGGATCTTGGAGAAGAACCTCCAACGACCGCTTTACTAAAATGGCATAATCCCTAAGTACATTCTAAATATTTATCCGTATGTCCACATGCTGTGGATATCACTCTGCACAAATAAAATGCTGCTTGGCCAGTGGCTAGGCAGGAAGTATAGGTGGGACAAGAGAGAAGAGGATTCTGGGAAGTAGAAGACTGGAGGGAGACACCACCAGCCGCTGCCATGAAAAGCAACATGTAAAGACACTGGTAAGCCACAAGCCATGTGGCAAAGTATAGACTAACAGAAATGGGTTAATTTAAGATAGAAAAGGTAGATAACAAGCAGCCTGCCACGGCCATACAGTTTGTAAGCAATATAAGTCTCTGTGTGCTTTCTTGGTTGGGTGTGAGCGACTGTGGGACTGGCGGGTAAGAGAGATTTGTCCTGACTGGGCCAGGCAGGAAAACTCTAACTACATCCACAGATAAGAGTGGTCCTCTTTAGTCAAGGAAACTTCTCTGTGTAACAGATGGAGACCCTTACAGAAAACCACAACTCATCAAAATACAGAGTTGTTAAGCCCAGTCCCAACAGATATATCTACAACACAACTCCACCTAAGGCTCAGAGACCACTGTGGAAGAGGGGACAGAAAGACTGTACGAGCCAGAGGAAAAGGGAGTTTTCTGTGAGATTGTGTCTCCTAGAAATGTTGGAAGCCATACCCAGGAAGTTTCACCAACATGACTGCCTCAACAGGACCTGAACAAGGATGACACCAAGGGACTTGCTAACATAGACAGAGGGAGGCTCAGGAGACCTCATCCTTGGACTAAGAATGACAGGCAGCTAAGGAATGCTGAAGTCAGAAGGAATGATCTTCCCCAGGGAAGAGCACACCAACTGGTTACCCAATACCACATGGTCAGCCCAAAAAATATACACATACAAGCGACATTGTAAGGATTGAGTGGGTAATATTTATATATTCACATACACACATACATACACACACACATATACATATACATACATATACACACAGAAAGAAATAAACAATCAAAGAGAAAGAGACCATGAAAGAGAATAAGGGGTGTTTATAGGAGGGTTTGGGGGGGGGGAGAAGAAAAAATGGGCAAGTTGATGTAATTATAATGAAAAATAGAATATTTTTCAGATATTTTATTTAATATAAAAATTAAGTGTATAATGACTTTCAGAGAGGAGGCTTATAACATTTCTCAAATTGGATGAGAGGGCTGGGAGTGTACCTCTGTGGGTGATCACTTGCCCAGCATGCATAAATGAAGATTAGAATTCAAACTGTGACTGGGGGAGTGGTGCAGACACACACACACACACACACACACACACACGCACGCACGCACGCACGCACGCACACACACATACACACATACACAGAGAGAGAGAGACAGACAGACAGACAGACACAGAGAGACAGAGACAGAGAGACAGAGAAAGATATCTAAGAAGAGAAGCGTTTATAAACTATTTAATATCTAGTGACATAGTTGTAGAGAAAACAGCCTAGTAACCTTTGCCCTACACATTAATAAAGCCAAGAATTTAACCACAAACCCACATTCCACTTCAAGACACACTCATACTTTGAAGTAAGCAGAGAAACCTTGTCTGGTGTAATCCAAATTGGATTAAAAGAGAAAACCCCTCCAGGTCCCAACAGCATTGACACAGGTCTAAGGCCCGTTTCAAGAGCCCTGAGCAAGGCCCATAGGTGGGCAGGTGGTCACAGGGCACTGGCAGACTCTTGCAACCTGCAACCTCCCAGGGCAGGAGCCAGAGGGGCTTGGCCATCATAGGAGCCACCTCCTCTACGTCTTCCATGGGTCTCCTGATTCCCTTCAGAACTGTGAGCCAGCCAGGGCTTTCTCAATCAATTGCTCATGTTTCTACCTATTTGCCTTCTTCAAGGGAGATCAAAGAAAAGGAAAAGGCCACAAGGGGTGGGAATAGAAGGAAGACAGGGGCTCTCTGGGAGGCATAAGGGCAGACACTAGATGTGCTTTCTAATGCAACGTGGCATTTGTCCTTCTTTCTCCGAAGCCCCCAGAGAAAGCAGCTGCCAGAGAGCTAAGAGCACCACCAGTCTCCAGGGCCTGAACCACTGACCCAAGCTTGAACAGAAGCCTCTTAGGCTTGTTTGCCTTGCCTGCCGGGGTAATATTTGAGCAGCTGAGAAGCATGGTGCAAATACAGAGGCTCTGCATCATGCCAGCTTTTAGGAGTATCCTGCAGCATGTTCAGGCTCTTCCTGGATCAAAGGCACTGGGCTGTTCAAACTCACCTGGAGGGACCCAAGTGAGAACCATACAGAAGATCCACTCACTAGCCTCTCATGCTAAGCATGCATAGCCCACTTTGGCAAAGGGATGGAGTTTAAAATTGCTATGTGTGGCACTTTGCCAATGGAGATTGCTACAGCATCAGCTCATTAATAAAAGAGAGAGAGTATTGACATGGTCTGCAATCATTGTTACTGCTATCAAAATGATCTGCAACGTTACGCTGTCCTTTGTGTTAAAAAACAATGCTGCTAACACAGAATAATAAGTACTTATTTTCTGTTGCCCAAGGATCAGATATTGTCCAATCTACTTGTACTTTTGAGGGTGCTTGAAGTCTGTGGGCACTTGTGAGTGCATTTATCTGGATGTATGTACATCATATATATGCACGCATCCAAATACACATACACACAAATGTAGTTACATGTTATCATGATCATGTACTGTTTGGGGTGTGTATGTGTATAAACTATGCAATTTTTTGTTTGATGGGTTTTGCATGTGTATCTATGTGTTATGTGTATGCATGCTCTCAGGTGTGCACATGTATGTATGCACACATGGAGGCTCAAGGTGGATGTTGGTTGCTCCTCCATTACTCTCCTCCTTATTCTTTGAGACAGGGACTCTCAGTTGAATCCAGAGCTAGTCAACAGATGAGTCTGGCCAGCCAGCTTGTTCTTAGGAACCCCTGTCTGACTTCCAGGTGCTGAAATTACAGAAAGGCCACCATGTGCATCCACCATTTATGTGGGGCTCTTAGGAGCCAAACTCCAGTCCTCACACTTGCCACCGAATGATCTCCCCAGCCCCGGGGAATGAACCTTTTTAAGGGCAATCATTTTTCCCTGCAGTCTTCCCCATAATCCTTAGTTTAAAACAAATATCTCAAATAAATGCTGTTGGGTATCCAACTCAGCCCAGAAGTGGGAGAAGGCTTGGGCTCCATTCACTTTCCATCCCTCAAGTCCTATTTAAGGCACATGTTATGGGACAGCTGAGCCACCAAGCAAATCCAGTGACCAATTCAGAAGAAGACTACCTCACTACTGAGTGAACTAGCCAGTTAGCTGTATACCTGGCATGGACTGGGCACTATACTTTTAAAATGTCTTTGTTCTAAGACCCAGGATTTTTCTATATTCATTACAATTTTTTTCAATTACAGGAGTAATAAATGATCATTAAGGAAACTAGAAAAATGTGGATGAATAGAAAAAAATTAATAAAGCAAATGTCTCATTTTCCCCAAACAGCTACAGTTAGCATTTTGGTAGATTCCTTTCTAGTTTTTACTTAGTGCATTATAGAAGGCTTTAATTGTATCATGTTTTTGCTTAATGTTATTTCATGAGACTCAGTTACAAGATTGGCCTTTAGAGACTAAATTTCCAGTGGCTGTGTAATATACAAAATCTATTTAACCATTCCCCTAGTATTTAAATCAATTTCAATTTTTAAAATGGGGTCACACTAGCCTGGAACTAACTCTGTAGCCCAAGATGGCCTCAAACTGGCAATCACCCTGCCTCAGGTCTCCATGAGCTGAGATTATAGGCACATACCAGTATAATTTCAGTTTCTGGTTTCAGCTAAATAATGTTGAAATATGTGCCTAGGTGATTAAAATCCACAGTTGGTTCCTGCAGAAACCACCACTAGTTCAAAGGATTTGACTGTTTGCAAGGCTCTTGCTAAATATTTGTGAATTGTTTTCTAAGAGTGTTTCACTAGTTAGAATTCCCACAGCCACGCTTCAATGCAAACAGAGCCCGTTCTGAAGTGCACCTCTGGGAATCATTTATCAACTGCTTATGATGTTGTTCAGTTCCATCAACATCCCTGCTTTACCTGTCCCTTTGTACCTGCAAAGGGTCTGTGCTGAACCTCAATCCCGAGATGCAGGCCATCAGACAAGGGAGTGCCCACTCCAACAAAGTCACCGTCTGGGAAACTCATGTCTAGAGCAACCATGAGACAAGGTCCTTGGGTAACCTTCTGATCCAGTCATGTCTACAGGTGAGGAACATTCTAGCAAGGATGATGTCGCTGTACCCCATGGGAACTATCCTTGTTTAGTATGGTGGTTCTTAGCAGAGGAAAAGATCCATAGCCCTTTTGCTTCTACTCAGGTGCTGTAATCTCTAACTTTAGATTCTGGGTTTTGTTTGTTTGTTTTTGTTTTTGTTTTTTTAAAAAAGCTTATTGCAGTATTTTACTTTGTGCACAGCCATGTATGTCTACTCACAGGTGCTCTGTATGTGTGTGAGCACATGTGCCATGGCATGCATGTGTACGTCAGAGTTGGTTCTTTCTTTTGATCATGAGGATCCAGAAGATCCAACTCAGATCATCAAGCTTGGTGGCTGGTGATCTGCTGAGCCATCTTACCAGCCCTTTTCTGCTGAGCGATCTTAACAGTCTTTTTCTGCTGAGCAACCTTACCAGCCCTCTCTTCCTATGTTCTTATTTTAATTTCTTTCCCAAGCACCTAGCAGAAATCAGGAGGGGAAATGACACCAAGTATTCTCACCTCCTTCACGACTCACTTCCCCAGCTTTCCTCATGGAGAATTCCAGAACTATGCCAGACACTGGCCAAGCAGAAGATACTGCTAACATGCGGCTACAACCAGACATAAGGACAAGAGACTGGACTAACGTTGGGGATTGTTCTGCTGTCCTAGGTGAGATTACAGTTTTTTCACTTATGATTGGCCTTGGCATGCGAGTCTGCCCACCAGCCACTAGAGGCTGGGGTGATTGTAAGCCCTGAATTAGTTACTTAATGCTACCACAGTAAGTTGAGCTCATTCATTCCCTGCCACAGTGTCCAGATGACTGGCCACAGATGTGGCAACATGAGCAGATGTCCACATCTCTGAGGAAAGCAATAAGCCAAGTCAGAGATACCTGTATTTCAGTGAGGGAGTCACCTAGTCTTACTGATGTTTGTCACAGTAACAACAGAAAAATTGACTGGGCTCACACTCCAGTGTCCACATAGCTTGAGGCAGGGACAAGGGACCAGCTACTTAACCAAATGAAGCATGGAGACAATGGCAGAATCCTTTCCCCTGCCCAAAGGACTCAGATGGCAAGATATGAACCATGATGCAAACCCAGGATCATGCTTGTCTGTTTCCACTTTTCAGTATCCAAGGTCAACACCACTCTAGGCTTTGAAGTTCTCAGTGGGCTTAACAGCTGGAGAACAGGCCCACAGCGAAAATGTTGCTCAATAGAACCTGGGGCTACCTGCCCCTGAGGGGAAGGGTAGACAAAGGTCAGCATCAGTAATAAATAAGGTGATGGCTTCAAGCGTCTTTGTGGACTTGGGCCAAGGCACACAGAGGTGTCCCCAAGCACCCCCTTCTCCCTTGTTTTCCTTTTTCAGAAAATGTGCATCCTGAAGCCCAGCCCATGTTGTGAGACTCCCTGACTATGGGATGGAGCTAACGAGGCCACTGCTACAGGCCAGATCCTGGATCGGCCAGGGAATTTAGCATTTGATCCTGGGTCTGTATATCACATCTAGTCCCAGGAAATGGCACAGATATCTAGGTGGTGACCTGAGTCATAAACAGCAGGAGGGAACAAGAGGCTCATGACCACACCAGCCTCTGAGGCCAGGTGGGCAGACATGCATGCTGAGGCCAACCAAATGTGCAAAAGCTGTGTTCTTGCCTAGGACAGCACAACACCCCAAGTCAGTCCACTCCCCTTTCCTTGGGCCTGTTTGTAACCACATGCTAGCAATGGTTCACCCCCTTCCCTGGAAGAAAACGTTAGAAGCACACCATATCTAGAATCTCTTTTTATATAAAAGGGAGGAAATATGGGTGCTTACACACATGGATATATGTGCACACAGGTACACACACACACACACACACACACACACACACACACACACACACCTTCTCAATGGCAAGTCCTCCTCTTGACCAAACCTGACACTTCACTCACAAATTGTACAAACTGGGAGATGAAGCAGCTTAGGGTCATTCAATAAATCATAAGCACACATCAAAATCTAACCACTCAACAAAATCTGGGCCCGACCCAAATCATCCTTTTTGAACACTGGAATGGCTGATTTCCAAATGATGCTCACATCATTCAGAATGTAGTTATTCAACACTGATCTCTTCACTCTCTGCATTATTATCCTTTAATTCGCATTTAGTAAAGATGGTGAGACCGTCTACGAAGCGGTTCTACATGGGGGATTCCCACAGTGGTGTACAACTGCAGTCCCAGCATTTGGGAGACTGTGGTGGAGGCTCATGAGGTTAAGGCCAGCCTGGACTGTATAGTGAGATTCAGTCTCAAAAACAAAACAAAACAAGAAACCTAGATGACTGATTGACTGACTGACTAACTGACTGACTGGCTGACTGACTGACAAAAATAGAATACCAACAGAGGGACCTATCAGCTGCTCCACTCAGGACCAGACACCAAGGCTTGGGAATGGGAGGAAGAACCAAGGTTAAAAAGAGACCTGCCAGTCCTGACTCCCCAGGGGCATCCCACCACAGCCTGGCCAGCATGCGTGACAGCCCACAGTAGTCCAAAAGCAACAAAGACCTCCTCTGCAGGGAGAAAACCAGACTATGTTTTTGTCTCTAGCCACTCCCCCAGCAGCCTGGGTCCTGCCAAAGGACCATAGGTCAAGCCTGGGTGAGCTCCAGCTGGCCCTGGTCCCGTCATAACTACACTTGGCTTCATTAACCCAGCCCTCCCCTTCCAGCCAGTGGGGCAGGAAGCCGCCTCACCAGCCTGTTTTTCAGACTGGCTTTTTCTTTCTCAGAAGTGGGGCAGATGGTTGCCACAGTAGAAGGAGAACCCGCTGGGAAAGGAGAGAATGAGCTGCCCAGGCTTGGGGTGGCACCTTAGGGCTGTACACACAGGCTCCCCAGCACCCACTCTCCTGGCATTTCCTGGCACAGCCCCCCCCCCCCCCCCCCTGATAAGCTTAACCTTTGTCTGAGATCCCTGGAATTCTGCCTCAGAAAAGAAAACACTGAGCTGAGTTTGGAAAACAGGGAGATGGGATGATGCCAAAAACCTGGCTAGAAATCCTTAGCAGGGATTACCGTCTCCAGGATATGTTGCCCCAGACAGGGAACTTTTGTGCATGACTGCAGAGCATCTCGAAGTCTCAGAGGCACCATCTATCTACCCCAAGGCTTCACAAACTATCTGTGGTGAAGAAGAGCCATTCAGTAACATTTCCAGTCTTTTGTAGGCTACTTTTTGTCAAATACCAGAAAAATGACTAGGAAACAGAAAACAGAAAACGACAGCATACAAACTCATCGAGCACACTCCATGATGTTGAACAATAACATCAAAGTGCTGTACACATTTCCAAGTGTTCACTTTCTGATGTCTGTTCCTGCACAGATCATTGACAAATCGTTTACAGACCATACTTTGGTCTAGTCAAGACTCAGTGTGTGGTTCCAGTACCCAGAGCTTCAGAGTCACATGGGAGCTCATTAGAGAAGCCCAGTCTCATGTCCCACCCCAGACCTACTGGGTGATAGGCTTGCATTTGCAAAATGCCCCCCACATGAGTTTTGAGTACGTCAATATTTGAGATTTGCTGAAATTGACCAGGCTCGTCGTTTAATGCACTACAAAAGTTTTTTCACACTCAAACCTAGAGACATCTTTGAGTAAACAATGTACTTCATGTTAAAGCATCTTAACTGAGGGGCTATTGGCTCAATTGGTAAAGGTCTCCTCTTTCAAGTGGGAGGAGCTAAGTTTGACTCTAGAAACCATGTTGTGAAAACCAGGCTTGGTGGCCTATGCTTCTAATCTCAGCATTAGGGAAGTGGAGACAAGCTGATCCCTGTGGGTTTCTGGCAACCAGCCTGGCCTACTTGGCAAGTACCAGGCCAATGAAAGACTGTGAAGAGAAGCAGGAGGGGGAGAGGGAGAGACAGAGAGGATGGATGGATGGATGGAGGGAGGGAGAGAGAGAGAGAATATGAGAATGAGAATGAAGAATGTAGATAGTTTCAGAGGAATGACATCTGAGGTGGTCTTCTGGCCTCCACATAACATGTACACACATGTGCACCTGCACACACAAGCAATACACGGACACACATATACACATATACAAGAGTGTCTTAGCTACATTGGAGTAGGAGGCAAGTATAAAGATGGACAGAGTCTCCAAACTAAAATATTTTATGGCTCTTTGGTAACTGAGCAGAAACAGAGTAGAGAAAGGCTAAGGATGAACATCCCAGCTGTGGTCAGATGATACTGTGACTTAGAATCTTCTAGATAAGGAATGCCATACAGGCTAGATCAACTGTGCATCAAGCAGAGTCAGCTGGAGGGATGGGAGATGTTTTCCAATTGCCGTGAGGATGTAGAACATTTCAGAGGGTGACTTGGGAAGTCCAAGGAGAAGCAAGGGGGCAATTGATTCCATAACTGAATAGGCTGGCCTGACTGGAGACAGTAGCCTGTTTCTTTACATTGTGTCTGTTGGCTGGCCACCTTCTATATAAGGAGTTGGTTATCAGTCACTAGACTGTGCACCCGCAGCTGTAACTTCTCCCCTAATCTGTTTGGGCCTCTCCATGTCCTAGTCTGCCTCCAGCATAGAGCCAGGGAAGCTAGATACTCCCAGGGGCCTCTCTGTTCCTCCATCCTCCTACATGCCTCTGCCTCTGCCTAGGACTGCAGACTTGTTTCAATCAATTTCCACTACGTTGCAGGTTAGTATTTAATGAAGACACCCAACCTGCACAGGAATGAGAAGAGATGCAAGATGGCTCCATCCACCCCTGAGCTCTCTCAATATCATCTTGCACCTGTAAGTATGACACTCACCCCAGTGTGACCCCCAATAGGATGCTCTTCTCTCCCTCTGATATGATCAATTCTTAAATCTGGGGTGACCCTTAAAACTGGGGTCTCCAATAACTATCTTTTCCAAGTCACTCAGCTAGTTTGTGTCCCCGCCTGAGACCAAAATAAGAAAAGTGATACTTTCTAAGTCCAGGGATTAACTAAGCTTAGTTACCAAGTGACAGTGACTTTGTGTGTGTGTGTGTGTGTGTGTGTGTGTGTGTGTGTGTGTGTGTGTGTTTGTGTGTGTTCAGAACACTTGTTGTGATTATTCCAGTTTCTTTGGCCTTGGACTTGTATCTTCACCTCCCGATGGGGCTCTAGCCCTCAAGTCCCTGGAGAGTAAATCAGTGTGAGTTTGGCCCCGCTGTTCTTCAGGGATTTTCCCTAGAGTCTCTGACCTCGTGCTGGGGTACACTAGCTTCAAGAATGGCTTAGGTCTAGAATTCAGGATTTGAGGAATTCAAGTCGCAGGCTCGTGAGACTGTCCCTTCCCCTCAAGCCCCATAACAGATGAGGGGACCCTGAGTAACAGGTGGTGCCAAGCAAGCAGCTCAGACAAGAAATACCTACCCACAGCTCTGACTGGAAGGCATAGCTCCAAACTCAGCTATCAGAAACTGAAAAAATAAGTCCCCAAACAAGCCAGAGTGTGTGGCCTGCTCATCTTTGTCCCTTGTGGGGAACCACAACACCCCATCCTCAGAGTCGCCCTAGAAATGCTTGTCCACACATAGCAGCATCTCACTTGAGAACCAGAATGTTCAGCTCAGGACTTCTATTGGTTGCTCATGAGATGGGCTGTGACATTTTTTCCCCATTCCATGCTTTTGTGTTTTTCAGTCTTAGAAAATGATGTCAGCAATGAAAAAGGAAATTCTTGGCTGGTGACTCAAAAGCCAGGAAGAGAGGAGGCTTGTGGAACAGTAACAGACACAGAGGGCCAGCTCTGTCATTTCTGCCAGGCTCCAAAGTCTCAGAGAATTCCCTCTTGCCCTCGCCCTTTCCTCCTGAATGAACAAAGGGCTGATGGATCCTTGTTTCTCTTCTCCCCCAGAAACAAGAAGGCATGACAGGAAAGATGATGTACAACCAGCTAAGAGTATGAGGCATGCTACATGTTGATCAGAGCAGGTGTGGCATCTGTGCTTGGTGTGGCCACCTTCCCAGGTGACATCAGCAGGATGAGACATGGGAACCATGAGACAAGGACAAGGCAGGTTGAGGTGGCAGCATTCTTGGCTATTTTCTTCCAAGCTTTTCTAGTTTTCTGTCCTTGCAGGTGAAAAGGGTAATGTAGCAGCCAGCAGGACATGGGAAAGGCCAGTGGAGCCTGCCTGAGCTGAGGTTTTGCTGGAAGCATCGCTTCTGTGCTCACAACTACTTCTTCTGCAATTGTGCTCCCCTACATGAACCATGGGGATAAATAACACATTACCCTGAGCCTAGAGAAGGGGAAGAACCTTGCCACCTTTTGACCTGGAGGATCAGTGTATGAGCAGGGCTGATGGAGGTCAAAAGGAAGGTGTCATGGGTGGACCATGCTGAGGAGACCTTAGGAATGGTTATAGCCAGTTCAGGCTAGCAATAGTCATGAGGACCTGGGGACCGAGTCCTATCTCTTTCCTTCCATTGCCTCCTCTTCTGCTGAGGTTCCTTATCATTCCCCTTCACTGGGGCAGGTGGCTCAGCAGCCCATGGAGGGTATCAAGACTACGGAGCTCAATCAGAGTCCTAGGACAGGCACATGTCAAAGGCCACCCAGGTTGGTTTGTGCTTCTCTCCTCCTCTGGACTTGAACCCTCTAGACACTTAACCCAAGTCATGAAATTCATGAGTGAATGAATAGAGGAAGGAGGCTGACTTCACAGTGGGAACCAATCAGGCCCATGTTTCCAAGTGGGAGATGATACGATGTATTCTTTTCAGATATCCCTCATTTCAGATCAGTCTTTTAAAAGGAAGGTATTTTCCCCAGTCTACCCACTGTCTACTTCTAGGGCTCTCTTCTCTGAGTCCCCAGCTCAGATTCACCATACCCTGACAAGTGGCTCCAGTGACAGGGGCATTCTAGACAGGCATAAGGTGCCCGAGAGGTCTCAGTGTGCTTCTATGTGGGTTGGGGTCCCCCCTCCCTGTATTGCCAAGTACTTGGCTTGGCAGTTACTGTGACAACAGCCAGTATCTAACCTCCTCTGGGCCATCCCAGTGGAACCCTGTCAGAAGTTACGGCTATCTTATAAGTCACAGCTGTCCTGGTCACTGTGCAGGGTGAAGCTGTGGTCACAGAAGCCCAAATCCTGCTGAGGCCCAGGCCAGTGCATAGACACAAATGGATAATGTTGTTCACAAAACTTCAGTGGTGCTTGGATATGCGGCCTCTGTACCAGCCAAGCAGCCAGGCTCAACTGGCTAGCAACTCAGAAAACTCTCTTCTTGGGATGAGAAGAAGGACCATCCCAACCTTCTCCAGCCAGCCCTACCTGGCCCTCCTCATCCCGCAGACCAGTTTCTATTAAACTTTGATAGATCCCTGCTCTGACTGTCAGTTTCTTGCTCTGGAATTTCAGGGACTGTTCCCCATCAACTATTTGGAGTTGTCCACTGACCTATCAGAGCTAGTCTGAGCTTGCTCTGCTAGTGTACCTGTTTAAGACCCCCCCACCCCCACCATCACCACCACCTACTCCAGTGGCAGCCCTCAGCTCCTCCCATCCAAAAGGAGATTTTCTTTCACCACCTGGGGCTCCTGTAGGTAGTCAGTTTGACATTTTCCACCAACCGGACATTGCCCCTCTAAGTTAGTGAATCTGGCCCTCTCATAAAGTGATCGGGCAAGCACCCAAGACAGTGACCAGCACATAGTGGTGCTATGGATCGGTACTGATTTTTGTTGTTGCTGTTTTTGGAGGGGGTGTCATGAACCCAGCATCAGAGCCATGGATGAAAAAACACAGCCGCACATGGAACTGGACCTTGGGCACCAGTAGCCAGGGCTAAGAGCCCCACCAAGCTTATTGCTCAACTCCCAATGTTATTATCCAAGTACTCACTCATTCCATCTGAGAGGGTTTTATTGAGATCATATTGTAGGGCACTGAGCAGTGCTCTGAGCATACAGAGGGCAGCAAGACAGAGCACCAATACCCTGGAGATGCCAGAACCAAGAAAGACTGCACCAGGTACCCTGACTGAGGCTTCAGACACCCCATGGATGTGAAGAATGCCCAGCTCAGTGGGCTACATGGAAGCCAAGTTCAGCTGAGATAACAGGACATGGATCCCCTTTCTGAGTGGGGATATAAGCCAGATCTTGCCTGAGAAACCTAGGCGTGCAGGCAGAAGCCATCGGCCACCAGACCCATTACCAATTCCAGGCAGAGAGCCCGTGAGACCCAGGCCACTCATTCACACCCCAGTGTCTTTTTATTTTTTTTTCCCATGCTAACTGGCCTCCCTGTCTGACCTTCCCCAATCCTCCAGTAACCTGGGTGTCTGCCTGGCTAACAGCCACCCACAATTTATTTATTTTATTTTTTTTCCAAGTCCTGGCTGAGACCCAGGACACATGGGAGGGGGTGTGGAGATGGGGGATGGGCTCAGCTTATGCTTATGCTAAACCTGCTCTTCCATTCAGCCCCTGTGCTGGGCAGCCAAGTTGCCTCTGAAGTGGTGCCCAGCCAGGAAGGGCTGCCTCTGCTCTACCCTCTAGGGACTGCCAGACTGAACTAGTGCAGATGGCACTGGCAGATGCCAGTATCAAGGGAGCTCCCTCCTCCTGGCTAATGAGGGAGCAGGTGAAAGAACCAGTGGACCAGACCAAGGGTGAGAAGTGGAACAAACATTAAATTAAAATTAGGAAACCTGGGTTCTAATCCCAATTCTATAACTAATGGGCTGTGCAACATTGCACAAGTCACACTGCACAGGGACATCTCTCTGAGCCTGGGTGTCTCTGTGATCTGAGTCCGTGATTCTGCTCTGGGTGTGAGCATACCAATTTGATAGAAAAGAGTCCAGGTCCTCATTTCTATACAATTGACCTGATGTGTAATTCTGGGCAGATTCTCTCATCTCCTTATGCTAAGGTTAGCAAAGTATGAGAAGTCCCATCCGATACAGAATGGGGTCAAAACGGAACTACCACAAAGGGCACAGGCCACCACTGAACCCAGGAAGGAGTCAGGGAATTCCTGAAGCATTCTTCTCTATTTCTTCCACTGCTTAACACAGGATTCCAGTCTGGAGGCAGCAGTCTGTCCACCCATTGTGCCTATCCAGTCCTGCTCTGAGCTGCACTCCATGCTTCCTCCCCACTACTGTCTCTCTCTTTATATCCCAAGTTCTCCATGATCATCAGGAGCTTAGATCCTCAGCCACTAAGTCCTCAGTCTGAAGATCATCAGCCTTTGGGGGCCCAGGTCCTCATCACATCCGCATGTAGCCTTCCCTTTGAAAACAGTGGCCTAGCTGCATAGTCTCATAGATGTGAGACGCAGCCTTCTGCAAACCTACAGCAAACAAACACCAACCAGCAAGGAGGACATTTGAACATTTAACCACATCTTTCCCACTTGGAAGGGATGAAGAAAAATCCAACAAGGAGCCCTGGGTTTGAGCTGATGTGGAGGCTCTGGCAGGCCCTCCAGGCTCCTGGGAAATGTCAAGACTGAAAATCAGTTTCTCATACACTATTGAGCACAGTGGAGGATGAGAGTGGGTGGTGGTCATCTGGGCAGAGAGAAGTTGGTTGGAGGTATGGGACAGAATAGGCAGGAAGTTGCTTTAAATGCCAATACTATGAAAGGAAGATATAAACCAAGACCTGGAAAAACTCGGTAGAAGAGGGTACAGCAAGAAGAAATGGACAACATCTTGGAGCCAAGTAGCATCCTTTGTAAGTTTCAGTCAGTCACATACCTCCAAGCTAAGCATTACACGTGGTCACCAAGGCCGGTAAATGCAGTAGCAGAGAGGGAGACCCTGCTGCCCAGCAGGATGCACTGATGCCTCTGCTTATTAATGTTAATTATCAATTTGACATAATCTAGAGTCATTTGGGAAGGAAGTCCCAATGAGGAATTGCCCATATTAGGTTGACCTATGGGCATGTCTATGGGGGACTGTTTATATTAAGTCAATTGGGGTGAGAAGACCCACCCACTGTGGGGGCACCAGCCTCGGGGATAGGGATCCTGTGCTATATAAGAGTGGAGAGAGCAGGCTAAGCACTAAAAGGTGTGTTAATTCATCTTTCTATGCTGGGAACTGTGCATGTCATGTAGCCAGTTGTTTCCAGTTCCTGCCACTTTCACCTACACTGATGGGTGACAACCTGGAATTATGAACCACATAAACACTTTCTTATTTAAGTTCCTCTGGGCTTAGTGGTTTTTTATTTTATTTTATTTTTATTTATTTATTTTTTCATAGCAAGAAGAAACAAAACTAAGACAGAACATCTTACAACTGTGACTGGCTATATCACAGATTAGGCCTAAGGGATGTTGGGCCAGCCCCTTGTAAAGATGAGAAAAATGTCACCTGAATCTGCCTCCAAGAAGAAGTAGGAAGCCTAAAAGCAAATTCTACCGGGAGCCACTGAACCTGGAAGAGATGCTAGTGAGTAACCAAGGCCTTGATGGCCAAGAGATGTATGGGGAAGCCAGTCCATCACCAGCGCAGGGCCGGCCCTCACACCTACTGCCTGCACTCAAGTCCACAGAAGTCTTTTTTAGGGGATTTTCCCTCTAGTTATGGAAGATGGTTTGCCAAGAGTATCCTAGCTTGATTGGGGCATAAACTGATCCTGGAGCCTTACCATGAAGAATGATGTGGCCTAGGGCCTTCTATGGTCACATGATGAGACCTGAGACGGCTTAGGTCAGATGCATCCCAGAAATATAAAGCTAGTGGCTAATGTCATGGCATCAATCCCGCCCTGGGATGTCCCTGCCATGGATGACAGGGCCGGATACAAGGGACTCAGTCAGACACCCACCAAGGAGGCCTACTGTGAAAAGCAAGGAAGGAATACCTAAGGGAATGAGGAAATACAGGAGTTCCCTAGAGAGCCACAGAAGTTTCTAGAACAGTAATAACCAGTGCATGTATGTAGCACTCACATACACTGAACTCTTGTTTTCACAACAGTAAGATGAGTAGCGTTTTACCCACATCCTATAGCCACAAAGACTAAGGCACAGAGTAGTTAAGTGTCATGCCTAAAGCCAAACAACAGATTTGTAATAGTCAGACTTTGAACTTGGAGATATTCTTTCCCGAGACTGCACTCCTCCTCGACTGACAGAATCTTATGTAGCCCAGATTGGCCTGGACTCACTATGTAGCCACAAATGACCTGAACTTCTGAACTTCCTGCCTCTGCCTGTTGAGTGTTAGGATTATAGGGGTACACCACCATACCAGGTGTATGTGGTACTGAGGATTAAGCCCAGAGTATGCAAGGGAAGCACTCTACTAATTGAGCTATATCCCCAGCTCAAGGCTGCACTCTTAACCACTATATGGCATGGTCTCTCCAGATTGAATGAGGCTACCGGCTTCTTTATGACCTGTCCCTGCCTTCCTGGAATAAGAACTCTGAAGCTGGCCAGGCTCCACACTTCCCTAATGCTGGGGGACTCCGCCCACCAGACTCATCCCCAGGCTCCTGTCACTTTGACAGCTGCCCAGGGCTAGGGGTTAGGCCCTCACACCACCCACACTCTGCTGGGAAACCCAGCTATCCATTGGAGGCTAAAACTCCTCTCCGTAAACAGTCTTCTTAAAAATTGTACAAATGCTGGAAGATAAAAGCGTGGGGATCGGCATGAATGGAGTGGGTTTTTCAGAAACACCATTTAACATCAAGAGTCTTCTGATGTGAGCGATTTGGATTCTGGTGCATTTCTGGATTGTTTGTTGAATTATGCATCAGCAGCTTCTGTTGCCATGAAAAGCGCCTCCGCCACTTGGGCTGTTCTGAAACCTGGAGCAATGGAGACAGTTGGGTGCACAGTTTGGATAGTGAGATTTGTCTTTGATGACAGGGAAGCAGCAGAGAGAGACAGAGAGGAGAGGGGATATGGAAGAGAGGGAGCAGGAAGAATCAGCAGAGCAGGCATGCCAGTCGCACACTTAGGCAGCACACTCTAGAGACAACTTCACACCAGGGAGAAGAACCCAGAGAAGGTGAGCTGACATATGCTCGGACTTCTCAGATGTCCATCTCTCACCATGAGGCAAGGAAGGAAAGGACCAATAGACAGCCAGACTCTACCCCTGGTCTAGAATGAAACACACCCAGACTGCCAAATGCCTACCACCTACCATCTGAAGTGGGATGTTCTCATCCAAGTTTGTGCTTCTTTTTTACTGGGTCAAGAACAGTTTTTCCATTTACTACAGGCTGCTATACTTATCATAAAACTACAATGGTGGATAGCACACCCATGTGACTGAGGGCACAGAGCAAGGAGGTAGAAGATCCTCAAAGTGCATGCTGTTCAGCGGTTGGAATGCAATATAATCCTAGTTTCTTGACATCCCCAACTCCTTTCTCGGCCATCAGATCTGACCTCCTATCCTGGGGAACCTCCCAGCATCTCTGATGACACATTATACATTGCCCAAGCAGATAGAGCCAAGTTTGGGCCTGGGGCAATAGGAAGAAAAGGTATCAAAACCCCAAGCCAAGCTCTGCCTCTCTACAAAGATATGCTCCTAAGCAGGTTATTTAACTTGCTGTGCCTCGGTGTCCCACCTGCCAAATAAGCTTATTGTTGTTCTTTATCTCATTGGATAAGGTGATATATTTGAAAGCCTCAGCACAATGCCAAGTGGATATTGAGCAATCCGCAAACATTATATGCTGGTTCCATTGCTATTCTCAAAAACAAAGCAAAACAAAACAGAAACATGCTGTGATTTTAGAGGACTTACTAAGGGTCAGCCAAGATGGCTCTGGAGCATCTTGTCCACCAAAGAGACTATGTTATCACTATTGCAGACTCTGATCTCTCAACAAGGAATCCCATGTCCACATTAGCCAGGCCAGGAGGCCTCAGGGAATGTGTTGGCATCATGTCAGGGGAAATTCCATCCATGCTGGTCTGGCAAGGGACTCATCCCTGCAGTGGTCCTTTTCAGGAAGTCAGTGAGCCAAAACTACCCTCTTGGGCTGGCTCTGTTTAGGACCTGGGCTCTGGGGACACGGGGAGGCCCCTTAGCACAATTATAAATCAATCTAGCAGCTCTCAGAAAGCTCACAGCCATAAATGGTTCTAAAAGCTCAGCCCTTTTCGGCCAGCATGCTCAGGGTTCCAGGATTAATGAGCATCAGCTGGCAGCAGTCTGGTGGGGACAGATGCTGACCTAATGAGCAGGGTGGCCCAGCCTGTGCCCACTGGATGTGGGCAGGAGAGGTGAGCAGGTGTTCTTGTCACGATGGCCCTTTGCTGGGTGTCACTTTGAAAGGCAGGACTGTTGTCACCAAGGGCATCCTCTTACCCGACCCCGAATCGCCCACAGAAAATATAAAACACATTTCACAAAGGCCAAGTGTTCTGAGGCCATCAATCTCTATTTGTCATTGGGTGCAGAACCAGGTTCGTCTCCAGGTCTCTCAAACCACCTGGAGGAAGGGCTTGGCGCTCTGGGCATTACTTCCCTCTCCACACACATGTTTGGTGCTACATCTAAACACAGAATTCCTACTAGAATTTGTCCACAGTCACTTCCTTGGCATAGGCAGATTCTTCCAGACAGGGGCTTTGAGTTTGCCTGAAGTTGGCACTTATCTATGCAGGTTTTAAAGGATTCAAATGGTGACATGTGTCCACCAGATGCTTATCATCGAAGGATACAATATAGTCCCTGCTGACCCTGTCTGAGGTCCTAGGAAGACTGTAAGCAAAAATTATGACAGAAATAATAATGATCAATCATTGAGTACTTACAGTGTGCCAGCTCTTATGGGTACGAACTTCTTTAGAAAATACAAACGAAGCTGGGCCGTGGTGGTGGTGCACGCCTTCAATCCCAGCATTCAGGAGGCAGAGGCAGGTGGATCTCTATGAGTTCAAGGCCAGCCTGGTCTACAAAGCGAGTTCCAGGACAGCAAGGACTGTTTCACAGAGAAACCCTGTCTCAGAAAACCAAAAAAAGAAAAGAAAGGAAGTGAATAAAGGGTCACGTTATAGTGAGACTAAATGAATCAGAAACGAGAAAGATCACTTTGACCAGAGCAATCATGAAGGGCTTCACGAAGGAGGCAGTATCTACATGTTCTCAGTGCATCCCAGGCCAGGGCTGGAGAAAATTCGCCAAGGACATACATTTATGCTTTGGAGGACAGAGGTTTGGAGTCACAAGTACATTTCATTTTGGAAGGAGCTACAGCCTAGGAAATGCTACCAGGATGAATTTTTTCCAAATTGGGGTTTTACTCCTGACTAAAAGGGTTTTCTCGTAACTGTTGCTTTTAATTTATTTTCTATATCTGTCCAGAATGTGATTTTTTTAAAAGATAAAATTTACACTTATAGATCTTAAGCGTACACATAAATGGATTTTTGACAAATGTGTTTACCTGTGTAGCTGAAACTCCTCCTATCAAGATCTAGAATATTCTCAGGAGTTTGAAGAGTAAGAATGCAACCTTTGAATCCGATCATTCACTATCCACATCTGCTGGCACCTGGGAACTAAAATACATCAAAATGCCCCACCTCCCCTTCTCAGGAGCAAATACAAACCAGTCAAACCCCATATAGAGAAGCAAATACCAAGTCTACCATTATAGCGTTCATCTGTGGATCCCTGGAAGCACACTTCCCGGCAGGCACAGAGTGGGTGATGCAACTCTTCTGATGAATACAGTAAAGAATGACCGTCCCTGGAGTAAACTCTCCCAAGGAAACAGTATCCTCTTTCTCCTGTGTGGTGCTAATGTTGAGAGTCCTCATCAGGATATGGAAGAGGATTTGTCTGTTTTGCCACCCGCCTTGTTTTCTACATCTCATGCTTGCTTCGGGCAAAATCTGCTAGTGGCCCAGAGTACTCCTAAACTATCTGGTTGACCAAGCCTGAGACAAAATCTGCCCCAGCCCCAGGTACCCTCACTTTGGCTCGCAGTGCTCAGGAGCCACACCACCGCCTGATGGTTTTCCAGCTAAAAGCCTTTGCAAATCCCCAGAGAAGACAGGCATTCCAAGACCAGCATCCACAAACAGGCTGAGATATGTCGACTTCCCAGACTCTTCAGTACCCAAGTATGGCACAGCTGGCCACACACCAACCCTTTCACTCTTTAAGACTCCAGATGTGCTCCTGGGACTCTCTCCCTTTGCTGGGTATGGCAGGTTTCTCGGCAGCATCAGCCAGCATTCCAATCAGATTATTTCTCACTTGCAGGATTGCACAAAGAGGAAAAAAAAATAATGCTGAACATTCTGTTCATGGAAGAAAAAATAGCAGCAGAAAACTGTCACATTGTTTGGTCTATTTTCAATTTCATTTGTGAGCCCTGCAAATAGCGATCTGTGCAAGCGGGCCAGAGGAGGTATCCAGTAACCCAGTACAAACTATCCCAGCTCATAGTGTGGACTTGCAGAAAGACCCTTGGTCATGTCATCTCTTTGTACTATAGTTCTGAACAATGTTACCATGGGGGAAACTGAGTAAAATGTAAAAGGGACCTCTTTGCACATTTTTTTTGAAATTTTGAGCAACTCTATAATTGTTTTAAAAATAGCTTTAAAAAGCACAGGTCTGAGCCAGGTGGTAGTGGTGCACACCTTTCATCCCAGAACTTAGGAGGCAGAGAGATAGGTGGATCTCTGTGAGCTTGAGGCCAGTCTGCTTTACAGAGCAAATTTCAGGACAGGCTCCAAAGCTACAGAGAAACCCTGTCTTAATCTGCCCCCTCACAAAAATAAAAGCACTGGTCTGAGTTAATAGTGTTAGGGTATAGTCTCAGCATTGGAGTTTATAAAGGTTCCCACAATGCCATTGTTCAGTCAGGGTGATAAACCCCTGTTCACAGTGGCTGAGAAGGTCAAACAGATAACATAAATCCAAGAAGCCACTGGCATGCCTTCAGGACCAAAGGCTTAGCTGTGAATGCAGTCAGAGGGCTGCTGGGCAGAACATGGACAGCAGTTAGGGGAAGTCAGGCTGGAGTTCCTCTGAAAAGTATCATCATGAGAAGGATAGAATTCAACCAGCATGTAGCAAAGGAGAGGAAAACAGACAGGGTATGGGCAAAGACCATCCTAGGTCAGTAAAGGAGGGTGCACCATCCTGTGATAGAGAAGGACAGAAGGGGGGGGCTTATAGGGAGAAGGTTTATAAAAATCACAACCTGTCCCATTTCTGCTGGGCACCTGGACAGGTGGATCTATGTACATCTGGGCCAGCTATAAGCCCTTGCAAACTGTCAGGAGTAATTGTCAACAAAGAGCCAATTCTCCAGCAGATACTTGGCATCTCTCAGCTAACCAAACGTGGAGACCTTAGAGCAACTTCAGGATATAGCCCTGATGGGGATTTAGATAAGCCATCCTCGTCATGGCTCATGTCCCTTTGCCTGTCTGCACATAACTGTCTTAGACATTTCCAGCTGAAAAGCCAGCCATGTACCAGAAAATCCTAGACATGACCTGGGAAAAGCTAAACAGAAATCTCAGTGCCCACATACCAAGTTAATGCTCTTGACTTACAGGGTCTCTTGAGTCACTCACTGCTCAATGCCTCTATTCTTATTTTATATACAAGTCTAATAAACTTGAGTGTCTGGTGCCAAGCCCACAGCCAATTAAAAAGAACAAATTAAACAGGCACAGCAGAACTACATCAGACAAGATTACTGATGACAGTGAACAGTGGCAGGTGACAGACACCTCAATGGCTGAGGAAGAGAGACATCTTTGCAAACTTACCTGGAGTGCTCACCTAACACAAGGGGGCCTGCCACAAAGCTGAGGGAGAGCTTTAAGATACTCTACCCATCAGGGATGGTCCCACTGCCTGGGGGTCCCCTAAACAGTTTTAGCTAAATAATTTTCTCGCCTATCCAGAGGTATAGCTAGAGTTTTCCTGGTCCTGCCTGGCCCACAGTCAGGACAAATCTCTCTTACCTGCCAGTCCTGCAGCCGCTCAGACCCAACCAAGTAAACACACAGAGACTTATATTTCTTATGAACTGTATGGCCGTGGCAGGCTTCTTGCCAACTGTTCTTATATCTTAAATCAACCCATTTCTATAAATCTATACCTTGCCACATGGCTCATGGCTTACCAGTATCTTACATGTTGGTATTCATGGCAGCAGCTGGCAGGGTCTCCTGACTCAGCCTTCCACTTCCCAGAATTCTCCTCTCTCCTTGTCCCGCCTATACTTCCTGCCTGACTACTGGCCAATCAGTGTTTTATTTATTAACCAATCAGAGCAACACATTTAACATACAGAACATCCTATAGCACAGAGGGCCTAGTCCAGTACCATGAGGGCTCCTCAGCCATTGGTCCACAGTTCATGTGTTTCCACTAGTTTGGCTAGCTGTCTCTGTACATTTTCCCATCAAGATCTCTTCTTCTAGTGCTGTCCATTGTCCTGCCAGGGCATGCAGAGCAAATGGCAGGTTTTCCCAGAACTACTCAGCCTATGCACCAGCCAGGCTTCACTGAAGGCAACCAGGAAGTGAGAGAAGCCCCTCCTGTGCCGTTGTGACAGCCCCAGTGTTTTGAAGGCTGTGGGTCTTACTGTACACTCCAGCTCTAGTGTGGTCAGCAATGCTACATGTCCTTAACCCAGTTACATCTTGTGCTGAGCCCTCCCTGTCATTCAGGACTGGCTTGCTAGCGAAGGATGGAGAATATGGCTGGTCCAATGCTATCATTGGAATTCTGGCCCCAGACATGACTCAGAGCCTCTATCTGCTAACCAGGTTGCACTCACTGGCTAGCTTCAAAGTACAAAGTCAGAAGTTAAGCCTGCCCTGAGAGTGGCCAAGTGTTGTACACCCTCATCCCAAGAGACAGTGCTGAGAGAAAACCAGAGAAAGCTGGCCTCTCATGCTAAATAGGAACCAGATTCCTGTCCCAGACTCAAAGGCCTCACACGAGGGACACATGGTATCTGAGGACCAAGGCAAGAAGAATGGAAGCTACATGCTGAAGCATCCAGATGCCCAGGCAGGCACTGCCTTCTTCTAGGATCCCAGATCTCAATAGCATCCTCTCTGGAGCCAGTGTCCTGTTTCCACCCAAATATACAAAAGAAGAAACATAGCTGGGAAGAACACATTTCAAAATGCCCTGTCCACAGGGCTAGATGGAAGCAGAGGTAGAAAACCGGGTAGGCTGGTAAGGGGGATGGAAACAGTTAGGTCAGGGCTCGGGTGAGGGCTCTAATTGCTGCTAAAGATCACTGGGCAGCCTGGGAGACACCTCAAAGTCTCCTGTAGCATGTCAGGCGCAAAACATAAATCATCCCCTTTCACTTCTTCCCAATCTTGTTTTCTTGCTGCATCAGCTGAATTCTCCAATTGGCCTGGGTGTAAATGGGGACTTTTGTTCCCCCTCCTTTTCTCTTTCTCAACAACCTCCTCCCTCCCCACAGAAAGTGATGACAGGGAATCTGCTGCACACCCAAGATGTAAGTTTGCGGCCTCACTTGGTGGGAGGCAGAGAGAAATGCGCACAGAAAGGGGAGGGAGGGAGGGAGGGGCCCCTTGAGGGAGGTTGCAGGACTGAGTGACCAGCAGGGAGAAAAGCATCACCCAAACCCACCAGGGGACTCCTAACCAGTCTCCCACCAGGCAGACCCCCTGCTCAAGCTCCCTGTGCAGCGTTTGCACAAGAAGCATGGCAGGGAGGGGCAAAGCTTGCAGCTAATCAGGATGAGAGGGCTGCACAGGGCCCTGCCAATCCCGAGGACCAGAACTCTACTGGGCTCTGTGGGTGGTTGAGAGAGAAGAGTTTCTTTCACTCCTTTTGTTTCCATGGTTCCCCATCACCTCCATGATGCAACAAGGGTCTGATCCCCTTGTGGAATGAACCCAGAGGCCCCGACCCAAGAGCGTGTGAGAAGCTTGTACCTTCTGGGACCCTCTGGGAACTGAACTGTGCACAGTTCTGCTGTTTCTGAAAGTCCCCTCCTGTGCTACAGGAAGACCTCCAAAGCTTTCTGAAGCCTACTGGAGAGCTACAGGAGACTCCCCCAGTGACATTACCCTTCAGCCTTCACTGAAGACTAGGTGCTGTTCCTTCAGCCCTCATGGGGGAGGAGACTGAGACCCAGGGTAGCAGCTGAGTCTGCACCTTCTACCCCTTGCTTACCAGACAAGCACCTCTATTGACCCCTGATAGGAGGACAGTAGTGATATCACCAGCTTGTGGGGTACATAGGTTAGTTAGAACAGTTCCTTGGAAGTCCTAGAAATAGTGACAGTCTGAGCCAGTGTCTAATCTCACCATGTAGCCCTGGCTGCCCTGGAACTCACTCTGTAGACCAAGCTAGCCTTGAAATCACAGAGATCAGCCTGCCTCTATCTCCTGATAAAAGCGTATTCCATCCAACCCAGCTGTCCCTGATATTCTTATCATATTACTCTAGGGCCAAGGATACTCAAAGTTTTAGGTGAATGGAGCTGTGAAGCTTCAGGGGTAGGTGACATGAGCCTTCCTCTCACTGGCACTGGCTGATAGGAAATCCGATTCTGATATTCTGCTTCTGAGAGAGCATAGAAGTAAACAAGAGTGGATAGATTGTGTGTCTGTGTGTGTGTGTGTTATATTAGTTACTTTATTGTTTGTTTTTTAAAATACCCAGTGGAAGCAATTTAAGGTAAGAGAGAACTTTTGTTTTTGTTTGTTTGTTTGTTTGGCTCCTGGTGTAAGAGATACAGTTATAGTCCATTATGGTGGAAAAAGCATGGTAGTGGGTGGGAAAGGCTGACCATGGCAGTGAGAGTATGAGATAGGTTCTCACATGGCTATGGTACTGACCAAGAAGCAGAGAGCTCAGCCCAGAAGCAAGAGCTAGACTCTAATCCTCAAAAGTCCCTCCTCTATGGTCTTGTGTCCTCCAGCTAGGTCCCACATCCAGAAACTTCTACAACTACAATCTTCAAAATAGTTATACCAGCTGTCAACCAAGAGATCAAACACAGGAGCTTGTGGGAGATACTTCTCATTCAAATATTCATACCTTGGGGTGTGTGTGTGTGTGTGTGTGTGTGTGTGTGTGTGTGTGTGTATATGTGTTGCATACTACCCTGTGAGGGATATGCTTTCTTTCTAAAGCTCTCATAGCTACTTGTCAATCCAGGAAGAGACCAATATACAGTGAAGAAGCCTGGACTTTGAACCAGCTATAGGAAGCTGCGTACCCTTAGCTTAGGGGGCTCCTGGGTTCTAGTGAACTGAGCCACCACAGACCAGTTCAGTTTCTATAGCTCATTGTGATTAAGATTCTGAAAACTGACCCTTTTCCATATTAGATGCTTGGCCATTGACTCCTGCCCCTCTCCTCCTTTATCCTTCCTTGATTCAACTTCCCTGGTCATCCCAACAATGGGAAACAAAGGGGAATAGATAGTTCCAGTTCCCCACCAGCCTTAGGAAGCTTAATAACAGCAATGAGCAGCCCCTATGACCCCTGTCCATAGAGAAGGAGACATTGGCTTTGCAGGACTCATGAGTCAGAAGCTCAGACCACAAAGTCAAGGACATGAGCTACCTAAAAGCTTCCTATCCCCAAACACATTGGTAACACAGCTTGGGGAGTCCTATTTATGTGTTCCAATGCATGTCCCCATGTGGCACAAAGCTCACACTGTAGAGGATGCATAGAGAGCCTCTAGTCTCTCTCTCTCTCTCTCTCTCTCTCTCTCTCTCTCTCTCTCTCTCACACACACACACACACACACACACACACACACACACACACACACACCTCCCTCCAAGAATAGCTTTAGAAACTATTAGTTGAGACTTGACCTGTCTAGAGCTCTTGCTAGCCTTGCAGACGGGAGTAAAGCAAAGCATTCCAGGAAAACAAGCATTCCTTTTCATACTTGCAAGGCCTCTGATAATTTCCTTCATTATTCTTTTACCTTTTTAAGAATCCACTAACTTCCAGGCTCACCCCATGGTTTGCAAAGCGCTGTTGGAGAGGCAGGGAAGTGACAATGACTCAATGTGGCCACAAAGCTGGCCAAGATCCCATTTTGCAGAGGGACAGACTGCCTTACAACTTCAGAGCCCAAAGAGCTCCAAGGCTGAATCACAGGGTTCAAAGGACAGCTTCGATCCCCTAGAGCCAGCCAATTCGTGGAGAAGCATTTCTGTCCTTCCAGAGACTAATTCTGAACACAGACTCAAGTAGGTTCATTTGAAAGGTACAGAATGTCACTCCTGCACACAATAGTGTGAACGCGTCCTTTGTGGCACATGAATGAAGCCCACATTAGATATGTCACTCAAGCATATGCTCCGAGAGCTTCCTCGGAATTGTGTTCAGTTACTAACTAGTCCAACGCAGGCTCTTCTTGTTCTCACTTCTACAGTCTTGGGAAAAGTAGTGACTTGGTCCCTTTCTCATTCACACATTATTTGCCATGAACTTCTTCTCCTTCTGGAGGTTTCCAGGGACCAAAACTCTGGAGCAACCTGACTACATGGACTAGAATAAACTCCAAAGTGTCTCTTCTACAGGAGCAGTTGATTTTTAGCACACTGGAAATTCATAAAACCTAAAGGAAATAAATAGGAAAGCCCCTGGGTCACCAACTTAGCTTCCTACTTCATGGTTAGAAGACAGTGACCAAAAAAGTAGACGACTTCCTGACAGTCACAATAGGACTAGAATGAGGATGGGTTTCCCAGGCTGGCTTGCTAAACGGCTTCTCCACAAACAAAGGAAAGAAGGCCACATCCTCAGTACTCTCTAGGTGACCATGCTCTAGTATCCTGGTAGGCTAGGTGGCTCTAGAAAACCAAAATGGAGTGGAGTAACACTAAAAACAAAACTCCACTTTCTAGGCCACATTTCTCCTTTGTGGTATATAAAAAGGACCACTTCAGATAGGATTTCCCTTTTCAAAGGACTATTCATCTCCAGTGTCCCCACTATGTCATCGAATGTGGCAGCAAGTGGTCTCTAGAGAGACTCCCAGTCACTGCTCTTGATGCTGCATCTGGGAAAAAAACTCAGCCTTGCCCTAGGTGGGTCTTGCCTGCCAGATCTTATGAGAAGCTGCTCCTCTCAGCTGGCCCTCTCCTCAGGTGTGGCAGGAATGACCTGACCCTTACTGAGTCAGGAAGGCCTCTGAACAGCAATGGCCAGGGACCTGACACAGTCATCAACACAGCCAATTGAACCACTGGTGTGATTTTCACAAGAGTTTATTATGCACGATTTCTAGGGGGAGATGTGTGTTTGAGTCCACTGATGCCATACTCTAGTTTCTGAGTGAAGGAGATGCTTCATATACATGCATACACATGTACACACACACACACACACACACACACACACACACACACACACACTCATTTCCATACACATAGGCATATGTGTTCTCAAACACATTTTCACGCATGCACACACAGGACACATAGATATATAGGCAAAGTACATAGATGATTTAGGTTCAGAAACATGCCTGGGGGCAATCTACATTGTTTTATTTTTATTCTTGGAGAGTTATATCAATGCATCCCCCCTGACCTGGGGGGTACAGCCATCAGTCAAACTCAGTTGTGTGAAGTGGGCCAATTCTTTGCTTTGTAGAGTGTGTTCAAGGTTTAATAAAATTTTAAGAATGTTCAATGAAACTATTCATATAATAGCCTTTGTTACATCAGAGCCACCCTTGAACTTAGAAGCCTCAGATTTTTACACATCAGAAATGAGGACTGTCTACCACATTAACAAAGATGTATTAAAATTTCATAGTTTTCTAGTGGGAGTGAGCATAAATTGGAACAATTCTTTTGGTAAGAAATTTAGCACTAGATAGCCAGTCTTTAACATGTTCATACTCTCTGACCTAAAATACCATTTCTGGGACTCTATCCAAAGGAAACAGTCTACAATGTAAGAGTTAAAAAAACACAACTCTTCATGCATAATAATTTCCATATCAGCATTATTTATAACTTGAAAATGGGAAGTAACAAAAAATTTTAAGAACCAAAGGAGAGTAGGTAAGTAAATTGGGATACATTCACATAATAGAATATTAAGCAGATGTTTACAATTATGCTTATGGAGGGTTTATAACAACTGGGAAAATTGATTGAGTGACAACATTTGCTGAAGAGGTAGGGGTGTCACATATATAGTACATACTTACCAATGGAACATAATTAACATTGTGGGGCTGGCTGTGAGGATGTCTTGGTGGGCAAAACGTTTGCTGCTGCTCAAGCATGAGGACCTGCCCTTTGGTCCTTGATACCAACACAAAAGCTTGAGCACAGGGATAATCTAGAGAGACCTAGGCAGCCAGACACAGATGGATGCCTGGATCTCACTGACCAGCAAGTCTAGTTAAACCTGTTAGTTCGGAACTCGGTGGTGAGACCTACCCTGTCTCAAAATAAATAAATAAATAATAAATAAAGCAGATAATGGTAGACAATAGCTGAAGCCAGTTTCTCACTTTCCCATTTGTATGCACAGGGGCATGTACATCCCCACATACTAGAGTACATATACACACATACAGAACACACACAACATGGAATTAGAAAAGAAAATAACTACCATAAAAATGGAAAAAATATGAATGTCCATAAGGCAGAGGCACTCAGTGTGTATAATTTTTTTTCCTATATATTTCTGCATTTCCACAAGTAAAAAAGTACACTGGTTTTTTTTGGTTGTTTTTCATTTGTTTGTTTTTTAGCTTTGAACACAGGAGGACATTATTTGCAGGACTATGTGGAAACACGTGTGCTACCAGCTCTGCAGGTGACCTCACGGACTCTGGGATTCCTATCTGTTTGCGTCCTCTCTCTTCTTACCACGAGTACTCCACCCCTCATCACCATCTCCATAATGAGTACGATGGATCACATGGTCTCTGAAACCATTCTGTTGAAATGTTCTGAATCTCAAAATATCATCCTTCTGTGTTAGAGAATGGGATCTCAAAAGGGGTCCAAGAGGCGTAACCATCTTACAAGTAAAATACTATAATCATCCTAACAAGTGATGGACTTGGATAGTCTTCTGGAAGATGCAGCTGCTCCTTTACAGTCAGCAGAGAAACATGCTGACATGATGTCCTTGGCTTTGGACAGCTGGAGCCAAACATCCAAATTAAGGGGATCTCTGGCAGCTGTGCTGTGAAGCCAAGAACTCTTGGCTTGGAGAGGTGGGAGGCTCTGCAATAGGTTTCCACCCAAGGAGTCCTTGCCCCAAGATGCTGGTTAAGAGACCTGATGGTCTTCACTGGGACAACAGGATACATAATTCATTTGTCCTTAGCCTCCATCCACAAACTTTTCTTGGCCAAGCACACATGAAAAAGTGTGTGTGTGTGTGTGTGTGTGTGTGTGTGTGTGTGTGTGTGTCACACGTGCACACACATGCACGTGCACTGAGTACAGAGCCATCTCACAAGTTGTCTCATGTTTTTAAGTCCTATATCCTCAGCAGTATTGGCTGTCTTTCCTTAATAATCCCCCTATCAGTTGATGGGTCACTTGGGAGTAAAAATGAGGAGCTAAACTGGCTTCCTACCCTGGATGAAGAGCTGAATGGATCCTTTTCCTTCCTTGGTAGAACTCTTTCCCAAGACCCTGTCCACGTTTCTCACAGTGCAGAAAAACTACAGCTTGTTTTTTGATCTGATGTTCAGACAGCATGCATCAGGATGGAGAGATGGTAAAACACAGTGTTTCCCCCATAGTTGGTAAATGGCCACTGTCTTTCGCTTCAACAGCACAGGCTATTTATTCCATTAGCATTTTCCCTAACCTACGTCACCTAAGGGCTCAGGATTTGCCCAGCAGGGGGCCTCCAGGGACTCTGCCCAGCATCAGGCCCTTCATGGTCAGGTACCAGTTCACCTTTGTTTGTGGCCTCTTCCTGAATTTAGTCCACTAGGTTGAAAGACCCTGCTGGTATATCCTGGATTAGACAGTGTGTAGGATAGCCAGGACGGTTCAAATGTAACAATGCTCACCACGCTGACCCTATTGCTTGAGGTTGTCAGGGTTGGAGCATGGCCACAGTAACTGGTGGACCAATGGGAAAAGCAGGCTGTGTCCTTCGTGTTAGTGTCCTCTGTGTTATTCTCAGTGTTCATATTTCCTCTCTTCAGACCAAGCTGGAAGTTCTTCTGACCTCCAGAGCAGCATGATGCCTTTCTTCTGAGCTCTCCAACTAGCATTAATCACAATTCTCACATGACATCTGCGGGAGGTAGCCAAGATGCTATTCCAGGCTTGGTCCAATACAATAAAGAAGCCCAGAGAGGCCGAGCTTCTGGCCTCAGGTCACCCTGGCTGTCACATTCACAGCTGGGAGGACCTTCACCCTCACTGTTAGCCCCTCCAGGGGGATAATCAGTAGGATTGTTACCTCCACCCCAGTGGGCAGTGAAGGGCTTTGACAGCATAGCATTTTCTTCTCTGTGTGAGAGAGAAGTGTGTCGCAATGGACACCAGGGAGCTTGATTCCATGGAAAGAGGGTTATGAGTGATCTTTTTGATAAGAACACCATGGAAGGCTGACTTTTCCAAATACTTCACCAAAAAATAGGTATAATGCCACTATTGTCCTCTAGGCACTGGTAGGGAAGGCCATCATGATTATTCTTTTCCTAATCTCTATTAGAAGGTTAAAATATACCAGGTACCTTCCCCATTCTAAAGGTCCATTATCCATCCTTCAATGCATCATCCATATACACGAAGACCCTTGCTAGGAAGGCACTCCATGAGGACTCAGAGCCTTAGACATGAGCTCCATGAGTAATAAAGTGGATACAGGTCCTTGGCAGCTTCTAAGAAAATTTCCAGGACCTTGGCCAGCATCCCAATCATGTATGCTCTCACATGATCTGGTTGTTATGTGACAGAGACATGGGGCTTAATGTAAGGACATGTTAAGAAGTAGAGAATGAACATTAAGGAATTAGCCTGTGCTCATATGTTTTCACTTTAATGTATTCGGAGCTGGCAGAGAAAGGGAGGCATTTAAGGTCTAATTAATGAGCTGCTACATTTGTCTAAACAATGCTCCCATCCCTCCTCTCATTGTAAAGGAAGGCCCAAGCTCTCCTGGAATCAAAGGTTTCATCTCCCCCATCATTATTGGAAACTCCCACCAATTGGACTAGGTTCTGGCACCTCTCCACCCTATTTGGGCCTCAGCCCCCAAATCCCTCATCAAAGACTAGTTCTGATATCCAATTGACAAGACTGTAACTGATGAAGTATATTTTATGGGCTTGGCTCTTAACTCTAAATCTATGTCCAATTGAAACAACTTTCGATTTACGGACACTAAAGAGCACAGAAGTTAAGAACAGGCTACTATCTGGATTGCCTCAACTGTGTGTGTGTGTGTGTGTGTGTGTGTGTGTGAGAGAGAGAGAGAGAGAGAGAGAGAGAGACAGAGACAGAGAGACAGAGAGACAGAGACAGAGAGAGACAGAGACAGAGACAGAGAGGGAAAGGAAGGAAGGAAGGAAGGAAGGAAGGAAGGAACAAACAAACTTGGACCTTTTCAATCTATCACAAGACTTTGGCCTGATTTAAAGTTGAACTCATGTTTGTGTTGTGTCTACAACTACAGTTATAGAAACAAAAAAATGCCATATCCCAAGAAATGATGTGCTCATTGCAGTGATAAGAGATCCAGAAATTCTGGCATCTTGATTGAGTAACCTTTTGTGTAGCATCCCTGGTTCATACTGCTCCCTCACCTTCATCTTATGTTTCTCCACCATGTATTTCAACCCTAGATTACATAGATTTTGAGAATGAGGGTCTTCAGTACTACCCACTGATCACATGATTATGTGCCTAAATGCTCTGACCAGAGATACTATGGAATATGACCCAGTCCTCAACTTCCTCTATAAACTCAGCCCATTCCTTTGCTATTCATCTACAAAGGACTCCCACAGAGCCCTTCCAGGACCCTCTCCACCTCATTTCTCCAGACAGAGCTTTTCCTGTGACCTGGAATGTTCTACCATCCAGGTAAAGCTTTTCCTGTGACTTGGAATGTTCTACCTGGGCCCCTCATCATCAGCTCACAAGAATATTACAGATTTCCACTCTCTCTAAGTACATCTTCTTTTCCTCACCCAAACCCAATTACCCCAACTCACTCTCTTCATCTCTTTCAGAGCTTTAGTAACTGATTACATTTTTGTAATTATGTGGTTTCACCTGGTCTCTCCTTCTGGTCATTGGCTCCATTCATAAAATGAAGAAAAAATGAGGTTGTGGATCAGTGGAGAGATGGATGGACACTGCAGACCTACTATATGCCAGGCTCTCTTCCTGTACTGGGGAAACAACAATGAATTCAACATACACTGCCCTCCTGGAGGCAGTCACCTTGAAGACAGAAGTGGGAAATTGGAATTGTAGGTGCTCTGGGCAAAGATAAAGGGGGTTGGAAGGAGGCAAAAGTGAGGCCACAGCATCTCCTGTGCTGAAACTGAAATTCTGCATATATATGTATCACACAGAATCTATTAGCACAGCTGGCATGGAGGGCAATTGCTTTTTAATATAATAAGATCTTCCTTGGAGGCGATTATAAGGCAATGATAAGGATCAGGTGGCATGTTGAGGTTTCTCACAGATGGATTAATTTCTGTGTATATCTGGTTGCTGGCAGAGTGAGGGAGTTCTTGGGTTTGGGGATAGAAGGTATAAGAGAGAGGACCTTGGATGAAAGTGGCTGGGAGAGATTTCCTCTGGCTGTGGTTTTATTGAGTGCCCTGCCTGCTGTGGGTTGAGGACCAGTGGGAAAGGAAGGGTGAGCCTCGAACACTGGGAGCAGCTTCAGGGGGAGAAGCACTGCACTGACATTTCACCAGCATTCCCTTCTCCCTGCCTCTCAAACTTGGGGTGTCAGTCAGGAAATAGACAACCACAGAGAGAGGAGAACTGGAGATGTTGAGGGAAATGATCTGGAAGCTTTAGAGGCAAAAATGATTTGATGAAGAGATTTGCAGGACTCAGGATATGAAGAGAAGGAGTGGAGGAAACAGCCAAAAAAGGTATGGTTCTCTACACAGTATGTTTCCAATGCTGTCTTGAGGATTCCCAGCTGCCAGCAAGCCCCTGCCATTACAGTCAATGTTATTCTCTGCTATGGGTCAATGCAGAAGTTCAAGTGTCATCAATGCAATGGTATTAAGAGATAGGGACTCTAAGAGGTGGCCACAAGAATTCCTCACTCTAGTTTGGACAATAAATTCTAGAATCTTCTTACCCATCATGTACCCTGAACCCAAGTATCATAGATTTACCCATAGAAAGGAGGCTATTATAAAATAGACACACTCATTACCAAGATACACACACACACACACACACACACACACACACTTCCCACAAAACTGACCACCCACCAAACAAAACTCACTATTCCATTTATGATACATAGCCATTATCTGTCCACATGTACTCATCAGCCTTACTCTTACACCATTAACTACCACCCAAATCTGCCACTCACAGCAAATATAATTTTTCTTCTGCCACTGCTCAGGACTAGACATCACTGGACATCTCTCATAATTTTGGGAGCATAAGGACATCCCCTTGCACATCCATCCCAAACAACAAACCCTGCAGGGATTTGCAATGGAAAGACCCCAGTTGCTGTAATGGCTACAACCTTGTAAGGACATGAGTCCAGGTTCATTAAGGAGCTTGGAACAGATGAACCCTGTTGCTGTTGTGATTAATAATCATAATAGACAGTAAGCTGGAGGGTTTCCCAGCTGTGCCTCCCAGGGCTCTGTTCTGGGTTCTCCTCTCCAGCCACCAGTGAGTAATGGCTTGGTTTATTGGAAACTCTCTTTTCATTTTTTATGGCTTCAATTAAGTGATGGGGAGAATCCATCATGTAACCTTTTTGCTGTACTGCTAAAGACTTCCAGAGGGGGAAATATTTATCAAACCCCAAACCATCAGAAGAAAGGCTGCGGTGAACCAAGCAGGAGGCTGGGGTGGCAGAGAGGTGACCAGAAAGGCAGGAAGACAAAGAGGAAATATCCACACAGAGGTTTCCTGCCTGGACCACAGTCACACCCTTGTAAACTATCTGTTCATTTTACAGATATCAACAGAAACCCCTGTTTGTGCCTCATCTCAAACTCCATATCCCTTGGAAATAGTCCACTAATCACTGGGAAAGAAGTTGTTAAGTGATCAGCTACTCTCCCTGGTCACGTAGACTACCAAGGCCCAGCAGATTCAAGGCAACAGGAAAAATGTATAGTAGGATGTATTTGCATCTTAAAAGGGCAGAGGATGCACTACAAAGTCCGCAGAAACATGGCAGCCATGTGGGAAACTGGCATGAGAGCCTAGACTGATGAGAATGTCAATGGGTCCATTTGGAGACTGCAGCTACAAATTCTTCCCAACATCAATGACAACAAACTCTCCTTTGGTCAATGCACTGGAATGCACAAGCTCCTATTCCTGGCCTCAAGTTGGCCCTAACCCTTTCTCTGACCTCTGCCAGGCAGCCATGTTGGTAAGTAGAGCTGGCTTTTATTCTCCCCTTTAAATTATTCACATCCTAATCTTGGCCACTGGCATTAATCTTTCATTTGCTATTTAGACATCTGATTCCGGGGACAGGACTGAGAGACGTCACTGGGAAGATGAAGCTGGCCAAAGGGGAGGTCTGGAGGGAGTTTGAGTCCTGCAAAGTAACAAAGGCCTGACTGGAATTAATGGGGTTGTCACCCTATTCCCCATCCCAAAGGAGCAGTAACCCATAGTCAGAAGAAGACACAGATATGTCTGAAGGAATGAAATCACGGGCCATTGTGCTTTGGAAGGGGTGTGTGTATGTGTGTGTGTGTGTGTGTGTGTGTGTGTTTTCAAGTGCTTATGCATACAAGTGTGTACACATATGTCTGTGTGAAGAAATGGATATGTTCTTTCAGTTCACATTAAAATTAGGTATCATTAACAGATTTGTATGGTCCTGGTCCAGTGCACATAGATACAGAGGAAACTGGACAAAGAGGGTGTATCAAATAAAAAGGATGTCCATTTGAACCCTGAGAGGGCTAGGGTTGACTTTATATACTAAGTAAAGATACTAACAGGTAATATGGAACGTGAGACATACCTCTCTTAATAGAAGAAAGATGAAAATCTGTCAATATACTCCACTGTGCCATGTACACAAAATGACAGGGTTGCCAGGCAATGGTGGTGCACCCCTTTAATCCCAGCACTCGGGTGGCAGAGGCAGGCAGATCTCTGTGAGTTCAAGGCCAGCCTGGTTTCCAAAGCAAGTTCCAGGAAAGGCACAAAGCTACACAGAGAAACCCTGTCTCGAGAAAAAAAAAAAAAAAAAAAAAAAAAAAAAAAAAAAAAAAAAAAAGGACAGGTTCTGTGATCAGTTTCTTAGTCAATGCCACAGTAATTTTAGGAGGCATGATAATAAACACACGCAGTTATAGGTGATGAAATTGAGGCTTGGAAATATTATGTAAACTACCCCCAAAGTCCCTTGAATACTAAGTAACAAGGGAGGACTGGAACCAAGGAATTTCAACTGCACTTACCTGACTCTTAACCATTAACTTAGGACAGAATAGATACATTCAACCATGACCAAAGGCCATTAGGAAAAAAGTTTGTGCTGCCAAATAAGGAAGCGACCAGCTTCACACAGTTACTTAAAGATAAATTTAAATTCAATGCAATTTCAAGTGCAGCCACACTGGCCACATTTAAGGTACTCATTTGTCACATGTGTCTGACTACCAGAATGCCCAGTGCAGACAGACACACATCACCATCATCCTTGAATGTTCACTAGACAATGGTGGCTATTGAACAGTAGAGGCTGGCTAGTGGACATGCTGTCAGGGAAGCCAGGTGGAGGAGGGGCTGCATTAACCTGAGAGCTATTTGCATTTTGAAAGGAGAAGAAAGGAGGTGACTTGGGAAGCAAAGAGCAGAGAGCAGCCAGGCATAGATCAATAGGTTGGTGTCACTAACAAGTATGACTTCACTCACTGTCATCGCAGGAAGCGACCTTGACAGTTAGCATGTGTGACCCCTACTCATTATACATGACACAATGACAACTAGGGAGGTAACCTGTATGGATCACATGACCCATTAAGTCCGGGCCTTTCCTATCCCATCACCGCCTGCTGCTCTAGATCTTTCCCATCATCCTGTTCTCAGAGACAGAAAACAACAGAGGAGTCTGAGGTGATATCTATTGTGATGTCATACTTTCCTGACTTCTAGCAGGTAAGCTTTACCTTACAGAGAAGTCTGTCATTAACCCTCTGGCTGTGTCCTCCTTTCTTACCATAGCACAAGGCTGCCCAAGAGTGGAGGCCAGGTGTTTGCTAAATGGCAGCAAATTGACAAAAGTGAGAAATGGCAAACTTAGGCTCTCATTCCTCTCTATTTCCTGGAGACTAGGGCATGTTGTAGGCAGTCAGTAAATACCTCAAATAAACCAACTTAAGTGTGGTCAGAGGGACAGTAGGTGGCTGGATGGGTGGGTAACTGATGGATGTCACCTGTCTAGGAGTCCTTTAACTGCTTCCTGGGCTGTTGCTCCACTCTCCCAACCTCCCCACCACACACACACACACACACACACACACACACACACACACACACACTGCTAGTGACACACTCATGGGTGCTTTCTAATCAGACACACACACACACACACACACACACACACACACACACACACACACACTGCTAGTGACACACTCATGGGTGCTTTCTAATCAGCCACTGAAAAGGAAAATGTCTCACTATGCAGAACATATACAACTGCATCTCAGGCCTCAGTATAAAAAAAGTGACTATTTCTGTGGTTGTAGGAAGACAAAGATGGGGGTGGGAGAGATAGTTTAGTGGTTAGGGGCACTGGCTGCTCTTTCAGAGAAGCTAGGTTCAATTCCTAGCCCCTACACATTGCCTCACAACCATCTGGAACTCCAGTCTCAGGAGTTTCTTCTGGCCTCTGAGGGCACTAAGCATGTATGTGGTATACACACACACACACACACACACACACACACACACACACACACACACACATTCAGGCAAGAGGCCCATAGACATAAAACAATAATTTTACAAATTAAAAAAAATATATAAAACAAGAAAGGAATTTCAGCTTCTGCAAAGGAATGCTGCTGAGTGTCTTGCCTGCTCTAGAAATCCAAAGACACTCTCAAGGCTGACTCTCCTGCCTCCTCCACAGGTCAGCTCCCTTCTGACCTTGAACGATCATTACCCTCCTCACTGCACAAGGCCAATCCATCCTCCTGATGTCTCACTTACCAGCTAGAGCATGGAGGATGGCTCTGAGAGCCACTGAGGAAGTTGTGTGGTGCCTCCTGTTGAGACACACTTAGGTCACCCCCATCTGCCAGGATGCTATTTTTTTCTGCTTCCTCAAGAGTCAGGTGGGGTCCCTTCCTTAGAAGAACTGCAGGTCAGACTGGATTGCCTCCTCTGCCCCTCTGCAGAGGCTTGGCCCTCTCCAGAGGCTCGCCCCACCGTGTGTCTTTAAATCTCATGTTCAGCCAATGCAATGATGCAGCTATTCCGAGATGAACAGCAATCTCAGATGCATGCTTTGTTCAGTGGGTGAGGAATGAGGTGACTTCAGCTTGTGAAGTCCTTGTGAGCAAAGATTTTTATTTCTTAACCTTTTATGCCTGAGTTCCCAGTATGCAGAAAAAATGCCCCAAAGAATACACAACCAATACAATGGATGAGTGAATAGACGTGTGTGCATGTGAAATGTGTATGGGTGTGTGTGTGTGTGTGTGTGTGTGTGTGTGAGAGAGAGAGAGAGAGAGAGAGAGAGAGAGAGAGAGAGAGAGAGAGTGAGAGTGTGTGTGTGTGTGTGTTTGCCCCAGCCCCATGACTACACTTCACACCCAGGTTGCCACCGTTTCCTTCCAGGACTGCTGGCTCTGTCCTAATCCTGGGTTCCTGGGTCCCTCTTCTCTTTTTTGCAGCTTCCCACATCTCCCTCCTGTACTATACATGTTGCTTTCTCTCCAACTGCCTCATACTCATCTCTCTTCCTTGGTCTTTTCAGTTTATCCTGACAGTTTTCTCAGAGAGTTCTCCATGGTCACCCATAGCTCAGCACCCAGCCAACTCTGCCTTGTACGTGGCTGGGCCTCCAAACTGGTCCAGTCCTAGAACCAGTGCCAGCCATCTTCATTGTTGTATAGACCATATTTTTACTCTTTAAAAAGAAGATTCCATCCCTTTTGCAAGCTGTAGTGTAACCTGAAGGAAGGAAGGGTCCTCCTCCTTGTCCATCGGGGTGCATTTCTCCAGCCCTTGAGCCTCTCCCCTTCGTCTGGTCCCATGGAATCTGGCAGCTTATCCCCCTCCATTCTGGAACCCAATGCCTACCAATCATGCTTGATTCACTGGCTAGTGTACCTGCTTCCCGCCACAACTGTGTGAGTCAATGTGACAGTCAAAGCCCTCTTGTGGATACAGCCCTGTGACCTTCTGAAAATCTCTGAACCACAATGCACAGGCCCAGCCCAGTCGAACTTACAAATTCTTGAACAATGGAGTTTGATACTGACAAAGCACCAGCACAGTGGCCTTTGTGAACAGAAGAGAGTCACAGCCAGTGTCCTTCAAGAATGTGAGACATAGCTGAGTTCTTCCTTAAAAACTCACTGTTTGAAATTCAGCAGTCACCTGGGCACAGCTGGGAGGTTGGAAGAGAAAAGCAGGGAGGGCTGGTCTAATCTTCCCCAAGGACTTAGCCCAAGACCATCATATGGGTCTGCGGATCTCCTTCCACTATATCTCAAGTGAAAATATAAGCAGCGGAGTAGGAGGTAGTGGAGGGAAGCGGGGAAGGTGGTGCAGAAGAGTGTGACAGTGTGTAGCAATGTGACTCTTCCCCTTCATTTCCTCCAGGACTAGATTTAGTTTTTAATGTCCAGGGACAGTGATTTGTCACCATTGATTGCTATTGATGTTTTTCAATTATATCTGTGACACTTTTAAGCAATATGTTTGTAAACACAAAGGTTTCTCGGGTCTGGCTTCTTGTCACCTTGTCTGAGAGACATCCCTTATCACTATCAGATGTCAATCAATGGGGTCAGGAAGGGAGCTCTGTGTCCTTGGTCCTGGAATGTGCTTCTCTCTCTGCCTAAACATGGACATTTATTCATTCACTCATTCATTCCCAGTAGAAAAAAATAGGAACCTTTTCCATGTGGGAGAAATTGAGTGTATCAAAGTCAGGATCCTCCCTGGGTCCAGGCTGGTGTTGTGGGCAGAAGTCCCCAAGGAGCAAGCACCTTGTCCCGCATATCAGAGTAATAGAGGTCAATATCCCAGGTGCACCTAAACTAGCTTTTATCACCAAGACTCTACATAACAGATATCATCAACATCATGTTCCCAGTATTCTAGTATGTAGCTGACTGGAATCTAAGTTAAAAGCAAGATGGCTGTCTAAGGAGAAGCCTGACAGACAAGCGGTGTGCTCCAGTATTTTCTTTCCATTCCTCTCATGTTTTTGTTTTGTTTGTTTATTTAGAATTCTGGTCATGTGCTTCTAAGTGGATTCATAGCTCACTGTTATGACCCACAGTTAGAAAAAATAATGGACTAGACCAGAAGTCAGCAAAATTTTCTATAAAGAGTGGATAAGAATTACCGTCAGATCTGCAGTCCATACTGTCTCTGTCACAACCCAGCCTGGCTACTGCAGCAGAAAAAGTAGTCACAGATGGAATGTGCACAAAGGTGGCCCGACAAAACTTTCTTATGACTCTGGTATTCATTTCCAGGTGTGAGAAAATGTTACTCTGCTTTTGATTTTTTAAACCACTAAATACTCTAAGAATCATACCTCACAGGCTGAGTGAAATCAAGGGCAAACTGGATAAGTCCTGTGGGCCATAGTTGTTAATCTGTAAAAAATACACCATTAACCATGGCTTGTGATATGCTTTCAACCTTCCATTTGTGGGTTCTAGCATTCACAACTAGCCTGTGGTGAGGAGAGCCCCAGTAAGCTTAGCTAAAGCTGCCCGTGTGCAAGATCAGGGCTAGGATGGTCTTGAGCATTTGTGTTAGTCTGTGTGTGAACACTGTTAACCAGTGGTCCCTGTTCACCTGAGCTATGTTTTCAGAGTGAATATGTTTTGCTCTGTCATGACTTTACCAAGTTTGCTTTGCATTCTCTAGAACTTTTCTGATACCCATAGAGTATAGAAGGAAGAACCTCCATCTTTCCATGTCTTTCTTTTCTGGCACAGTGGGTATATCAGTGACATCTCATACAGTGACCAAATACCCAACAAGAAGCAATTTAAAGTAGGAAGGATTTCCGATGGCTCACAATTTGAGAGGAAACAGTCCCTCATAGAGAAGACGACATGACTGTGAGATAGGCTCCTATCCATGGAAATGGGAGAATGAGACTGTTGCTCACATCTTGATGAATCAGGGAGAGAAGAACTTAGGCTAGAAATGAGGATGGGCTGTATGTAACCCACAAGGTTTACTGTCTACTTCCTTTAGCTAGGTTCTACCTTGTAGATATTCCAAAACATCCCAAGATAGCATTAACAATGGGGACCAAATGTCCAAACACACAAGTTTGTGGGAGTATATTTATATTCAAACCACAACCCTAGACAATCTGTTCCCAGACTCAGTCTCAGTTACTCCTTGGTTCCCTATCTTGTTCTTCAGCCTGCGTAGCCTCACCGGACCACATGAAGCCTGAGACCCAGCTGCCCCAATGTGTGCTCTGTCCTGTGAGAAGCTCTTCGCTCTCAAGTCCTTGTGGTTTGAATATGAAATATCCCCCATAGGCTCATGTGTTTGACCACACTAGCTGGTGGCACAGTTTGGGAAGGCTATGGAATCTTCAGTAGAGCCTTGCTGCTTGGAAGTTCATTGCTAAAGGTGAGTTTTGAAGGTCTACAGCATAGCCTCACTTCTTGTTTATTCTCTGCTTCTAGACTGCTGATGTGATGTGATTTGACAAGCTAGCCTCGTGTTCCTGATGCCTTGCCTCCCCCACCATGATGGACTATATGCCCTCTGGAACTGTAAGCCAAAAATCAACCCCTTTTTCCTTTAAGTTGCTTTTATCAGGATATCACAGCATAAGAAAAATAACTAATACACAGACTTAAGGAGCTGTCATTTTTAACCGTTTTTAAGTCAATGGAGGTAAGTACAGTTTCAATTCTATTCAACCCAACATTATCGATCCCTAGAAATTTTGTCTTCCCAAACTGAAAAGCTACACTCCACTATTAAAAGTCCCCATTTCTCTCTCCTGGTGAACACCATTCTACCTTCTGTCTCTATGGCTTTAGTTACTCAGACTTTTCAAAGCATTAGAATCTCCTACACTGTGTATTTGGCTTATGTGACTCAGCATGACCTCAGGATTCATCCATGTGACAGCAGGGGTCAGAAATTTGTCCTTACTTTAGGCAGACTAGAAGCACATTCACTTTCCTATGGTAGGGCTCGAACTTTCCTAGGACATAAGCAGGTAGCTAGTGGGCATCCCCAGCTTTGGCAGCTTTTTGTGTATTTCTCAACTATACCAGCATGGGCTTTCCAGTAGCTCTTCCTCCCTAGAACCTTGTCATGCCCACCTTGCCTTTGTTTATGATGATGACCAAGAAGCATGGGCTCATTCAGGGATCACACTAGCTGATTTCACCCTTAGCTGATTCTTCTCTTTATTAAAGTTTCTGCCTAGAACTTCATTGACAAAGAGAAACAGGCTGCCTTATACATAATTGTACAACTTCAAAGTATGAAATATCTAACAGAAAGCTTAGCTTTTGCTTCTCAAAATGATGACAATTATTAGCAGTAGTCAATTAATGATGCCTCTCAGGGTCACAGACTATCCTTACTGTTACGAAAGAACACACACACACACTCACACACATACACCACCACCACCACCACCACTACCACAAGTCTCTTTTTGAGGTAGCAATTGAAGTATGATTAAAGGCCCTGCAGCTAGGTCCTGGGCAACAGATACATCACGACCTCCACACAACCCCAGCAAGGCTTTGTCTAGGAAGTAGATCAAGTGGTGCCTCTAAAATCCTTCCAGCAATGAGGTAATGCCTTCCAAGTACCACAAGCCTCTTACAGGGAACTCATTGTCAAAGACACACCTACAGACAGATGATACTTAGAGACAAACTCACCCACGGAACACTGTCAGTCTTTCACATTTAAGGGGCTAAGGGAAAAGGGGGGACACGGAACCTCCTCCTACCCTCATGAGTGGCTCTACATGTTTGAGATTGGGAAAGACCCACGCATTACAGAGAAACCTGTATCTCCAAGGGGTAGGGAATACAGAGGGCGTACACTGGGGTTCTGTGTGTACTCCCGGGATGATGGTCAACCCTCTCCATACATGAGGACATGGGAAGAAGCCCAGAAGGCTGTCCTACGTATCTAAAGTCACATAGCTGGTCGCTATAAAGTTGGGATCAAAGACAGATTTGTCTGATTCCAAAATCCATGAACTTAGGACTACTGCAGCAGGAAGTCCTCCTCACTGTCCATCAGTATTTCACCTAGAGGCAGATCCCTGTTAGTCACTCCTACTGACATGATCTTCTCCCCCGCTGATGACCCAGCTAAGCATGCCCATGTCAGCTAGCAGGCTACTGGGCTTGTACGGAGACAGGAAGAGGAATTCATTAAGTACCTCCAGAGCTGCCCCAAGAACTCCTGATCACATCTAATTCCTATTATCCTCCTAATAACCCTATTGGGTAGCTATATTACTACCCCCACAGAAAGGGGGTTGTAAGGGTTAAGTAATGCTGGACACTACAGAACATGTACAAATGAGGGAAACTCCTGAAGGTGAAGCCCAAGCAAAACCTCCCCCTGCTCAGAATTTTTCCACCCAACCAGACTCAGAGAGGCAGGGGAGAGTAAATTGAATTGTGTGGCGGGCTCTGATTAGGAACATTTATCATTCTGCCCCCCCATCCCCACCCAGTTCCTTGGAGTGGCTCAGAATTGGTCGCACAGCTCCTGAGCTGTGTGCACTATCCCCAGCCTCATTCAGTGTGCATGCTGCAGAATTGGCCAGGAAGGCACGGTGGGGGAGATGAAATCTGCCCTGTAGAGGGAAGCCACAATCCCTACATACTAGATTCACATCACTCATCCCCCTTCATATTTACAGTAATCATATTGACTCGATATTTCTATTTTGCAGAATTGACACATTATTTTATTTGAACTTTCCCAACAGACCCAAGCTTATGAGTCGAAATGACACTTCCAAACTCATTTGGGAGTGGGGGATTTCAAAGCCCGAACTCCAAATGCTCACTGCTACTATGTAGAGAACACAGGGAAGGAGGCTTCTCCTCCTTCCCATTTCTGCTCATGGGTAAACTAAGTCCCCAAGCAGAGCAGAGGAGAGCTGTAGGGCTCCGGGCTAGAATCCTGACTTTCTTTCCTCTGTCTTTTCCTGAGGCGGAAGTGGAACTGAAGAGAGGAGGTGGGAGGCTTGGTAAAAGCTGCTATTGGCAAACAGTCTGGAGAGCGTCAAACTCTCCACCACTCTCCTTTCCCATAACCACCGGCTTTTCAGCCAACCTGGCCTCCCTCCCTGCGATTCTGCTCCATTCTGAAATGATCAGATAGTGGACAGCTTCTGGGACTGGCTTCTGCTGCAGAGATGTCTGCTAATCCTCCCAGCTCCTTGTCTGTGTCTTCCTAACTGTGTTAATCACATAGCAACACACACAGGGATGGCAGGATGTGAGCCACCAGCATGGGGACCAAAGGGACCACACGGCAGTTCTGTAACAATGTATCACCACCAAGCCTGCACACCAGGCAGAGCACCAAGGCAATGCCCTTGGGGCCATGCTCCCCTCTGGACCATCTCTCAGAGCATGCCCTTTTTTTCTAAGCACAGGCCAAGAGTCAACTGAGACCCTTCAGCTTTCCCAAGGAGAACCACCATGAAGATGTCCAAGAGACTGGCCCCTGGCCACCTCCAGAGCAGGGCCCAAGTGGGCTTTATAGCCCCAAGTGGAAAACAGTGAGTCTCACTCTGAGCCTGGATTCCTACACTGGTGCTGCTGATCTGAGCCAGAATCTGGGCTTGTATTCTGTCCTATCTTCGGGTAACTTTTGGAAAAGATGTAAACCCAAGAAAGCCACTGCCACCTTCCAATGTCAAACTAGACCAGTTTTGAGGAACTAATGAAGGACTCGTCCCGGGAGTCCATTAGGAGTAAAGTTGAGGGTTCTGGACCCCTCATAAAGTCCAATGAGACTGAGCCTTCTCCATCCTTTCATTGTGATTAAAGTCTTAACATAAGCCCCACCCTGTCTTCAAGGTCAAAAAGTGGATGATCTCACTGGCTTCAGTGGTTCAGTTCCAATGTTCCTTTTGACATGAATATCTCTGAGTAGAGGACATTATAAACCTCAGACTCTGCTCCCTTTCTATACAGTGTCTAATGGTCCTTGTAAGATGAGTTTCAACTTGGCACATTCTGCTAGCGTATGGTTTGGTCACTGTTGAGCTCCATGTTAAGGTGTAGCATACCCTTCATAAACCCTGATGGTTCAGCCATTCTCCTGGCAAGACCACTCTAGAGCTGGATGCCTGAGTACCATAGCTCCCTGAAGAGTGAACCACTTAGTGCCCCTCACTCCCTTCTAGACACTGCAGCATCCCATTCCCAAGACCATTGAGAGCCCCCCCCCCTTTGACCTCTCAGGCCCTCAAGGTCTAAAGCCAGGCAGGCACCCAGTCTCTCTCTTCAGAGGCTGCACTAACCATTCAGGAGACATCAATCCCTTTCTGCTTCTCTCTGGTGCTGAGATAATAAGGGAGAAAGTTTTCTCTCCTCCTTCCAAAGTGCAGACCAATTAGCATTTTTTAAATTACCATTGGAGAAATACACCTAATTAGCCACTTTAAAGGAAAGCTTTAAAAATAATAAAAAAAGGAGTCATAAATTCCTAACTGGCCACAGCTTGGAGACACTTTGAAAGCTAACTGTGTTTCTGGTACTATCATGGGAATTGGTAAAAGTTAGAAAAAGATTTTTATGACCTGGGCAGAAAGGGAATGGGGTGACTTGGTGACCTCTCCAGGCTAGGGAAGGGTTAATGACTGGGTGCTGGATCTGGGCCCCTCCTGGCTCTTCCATCCCCACCTCCTTCTGCCCTGATCTTTACTTTAAACTGACCCCATGAATCAGAATAAGGCACGTGGGCAGACACATGGCCCACAATGGCATCAAGAACAGGGCAGAGAGCACCAGGTTGGTGTGCGAAGAAGAAAGGGGCATTTGAGGAAACAGAGCAGAGCCCCAGCTAACTTCCAGAAGCCTGTTTCTCATTTGTGGGCTCCATTAAATTTTACTGCAATGTGATAGGGGTCTGAGTCTGAACTTGGGGACACACTCAACCCATTCCAAACTGAAGAAGGTAGACAGTGGAACTTCTGCAGCCCTCAGGCTTCCTGCCCAAGCTCCCTGGCCTGACCCTGAAGAAAGGCTTCATAAAGTGCAGGCATGAAGCTCCAGGCTGCCTCATTTGGAAGGAAAGCAGCATCTCACAGTTTCTGCTTCCTCTTGGTCTTGACCTTCCCACTGCTGGGATTCATTCCCAGATTCTCCCTGCACCCTCCCCCGCCCACGACTTGCCCCTGGGAAAAGAGCCAAGAGGGTTCCCCCCCAGGGAGGTCACAGCACATCTGGAGGCATGTCAAAGTGATGTCCCTGTCATCCTGAAGATCTCGCCACCGTGGCTTACCAGCCCTTCCACAGCCTACAGTGATAGCCCAGAAGGGTTGCCAGGGTGCAGGGAGTGGGGAGTCTCTGCCAAAGATTCCTTAGGCTGGATCACTGGAATCATCTTCTTCATCCACTAAGACCCTTGTTTCCACATGTTAAAGGAGACTATGAAGAAATTACAACAATTTTGGGAAAGCCCAGAGCACGTGTTCCCAATGGGGACAGTAGAACACCCCACCCCCACAAGGTCAAAAGTTGGAAAGCACAACAGTGTTTTAACCTTTATAATGGTTTATGAAGCCTTCCAAAGCTCACCCTCTCTGGCACATGTGCATATCTTCTCATTAGGAAGAATTTGAATTTAATTTTCCTCTAAGGGAAGAGGGTAATAATGAAAAATAAATTCAGAAGTGCTGGTCTAGAGACAAGGTCCCTCAGGTCACAATGTAGGCCACATGACCAGGAATGGATTGTCTTCTGTAGATTTGCTTGAGACCAACCCCAGCAGATGAAGCGAGAAATGGCACATGGGAGAGGCTCTGGTCCCAACCCAGCCAGTGATGTCCTCTCAGCCTTTGAAGGCTTCCTAGCTGACGTAAGGTCAAGGGCCCTCCTAGAGCAATTGTGGGAGATACTGAAATGCTGTACATTCTCTCAGGTCGGAGGAGAGTGTCTGCAAAACAAAAGAGTGCGAGGTGTCCACCCACCCACATCCCAACCCTAATGCGCTAAGAGAAACCTACCAGCAAATTCTCCAAGCAGCAGAATTGGGCAAGAGGTTGAGAGGATTCCAGGCTTTCAAAGAGGCCAGAGCAGAGTGCATGCCCTGGCTAGAGGGCAGAGGTGATGACCTTTGGGTCTTCAGTGCTGGTATCCCTAAGTTCCCCTTCTTGTCCCCCCTCCAGGTCCAGAGGCTGGAGGCCTTCCAGGAGAACTAGCTACATAGGATGGACATCTGTCCCCTGCCCTGTTATACACACAAATGACACATCCTTACTGCCCACTCTCCACCCCCCAAAAAACCAACAAGTCTGGGCCACCTTCTTGTAAATGGTGAATAGGCTTCTTGCCTGACAAGTCTCCCCTTTGGGGCAATTTAAGGCTGGAAGAAAGAACTTTGAAGTCAAATACACTTGGTTTTGGAGGCTGGCACCAGAACAGCCTGAGGAGCCAGGAGGAGCCTAGAGGCTGTTGGTCCAGAAGCAGATTCTGCCTCACCTCCAATTATTTTCCTACAGAGACAGAATATGTGTATGTTCTTGGTCGAAGGTCTTGACAGAAAAAAAATAAGGGTAATAACCCCTACTTCTGAGGGTGGTTTAAAGAGATGGTGTTGCTTGGGGGTGGGGTGCCTGCCTCATCCCATCTTGCCTTTCCTGTCTAGGAGCCTCATGTGCTTGCAGTGTGGGTGAGAAGAAACAAGGAAGAGGCAGCTCGTCACAGATGGAGAGGCTAGGTACATAGCAGGCCAGTCTTGTAGTTCCGAGGAAGTCCCAATGCTCCAGGCAGACACAGGATAATGTCCTTACAGTAAGGGGGTGCCAGAGAACACTATTTGAATCACTTTTCTAGGGCTCAGAACCAAAGCAAACACTACCTTTCCTCTTTCACCATGGCTGTCCTTCTAGGGACCCTGTGTCACCCCACTTGGGCCTTGATCAACAAGTCCCCAAGCTTTTCTCACAAATTCACTCTCCCTGGCTTTCTGGGGGTGATCGATGGCTCAAGAGTTGCATATTTTTATTCTATCAAGAAAGCATAAACAATTCTATGCCAGGAGGGAGAGGCCTTGTTCCCTTGTGGCCCCTGGCAGCATCCCTTGGGGAGCCCTACCCACGTCACTGAGGCAGCAGGGAAAGGGGAAAACAGCCAGGCCTCTGCAGCCTGGGAACGGGAGGGAGCCATGCTCTCAATGATTAAGCCAGCACCTCCATGAATGCATCCTCCCCCACCACTCAGCTGCTCAGGTGGCCTGAGTACCAAGGGTCCCCTCAGGCTCACCCCAGCATCTTTGCTACTAGACCCTGCCTCTTCCCACAGACAGCCTGCCTCTGGCCAGCAGCCAGGTCCTTGCCCACCTCCCACTCCATTCCCTGTCTGCAATTGTTTCCAATCAGTTTAGGAAACAGCTCTGAGAACAATTAGAAAAGATAACAAGGAAGAATTACATAATTACAGTCCGCCTAGATCTCAGGCACTTCAAAATTAAAAAAAAAAAAAAAAAAAAAAAAAAGCTGTATTGAGTCCAAACAGGGATGGGTGTGTGGTGTGTGGGTGTGGGGAAAAGGTTGGTCCTCACAGCTTTAGGAAGGACTGGGAGGCTAGAGTGGGAAAAGGGGACAGATACTTCTGTGTCCATCTGTTGGTCAGATAGTCGGTCAGTACTGTCCAGGCTCAAAGGATGATTCAGGACATCATACCATACATTCTATAAAGCAGGCCTCCTAGAGCAGATAACCACATATTCCTTTAAGAAAGACAGGTTCAGAGATCCTACAGCCCAAACTTCTCACTTCTAAGATGGGGAACAAAGATAAGGAAAAAAGTCTTGCCCAGATCACAGAGAGCCCAAGGCTCCAAAGTCTAGGAAATGCCTTGTCCATTGACAAGCTTTGAACACATGCCCCCGTTGGCAGATACCCACTATGAAGGCAGGGAAGCCCTTGCCTCTTGACTGGAACAGGTGGCTATACCATGAGAGCAGGCCATCTTGATGCTATGATGTAACTTGGTTGGCAAAATGTTTTCCTAGCACGCACAAAGCCCTAAGTCTGAGCCCTAGTACCACATAAACTTGGCATGGTGGCACACACCTGTAATCATAGCACTGGAGAGGCAGAGGCAGCAGGATACAAAATTCAAGGTCACCTCTGAATACATAATAAGTTTGAGGCTAGTCTCGGATCCATGAGACCCTGTCTCAAACATAAATAGACAAACAGTTGGCAGTTCTTTCGAGTAAGGGTCCAGACAGATAGCTGGAGCGCTGTGGGCTGCAGAGGCTCTGTTGCAAACACTGAACATTGCTGCATAGTAGTACGGCAGCCTTGGTCTATAAGCAAACATGCAGCCATCTGTGTTCCAAGGAAACTTATTTGTGGACACTAAGATACTTCATGTGCCATGGAACGATTATTTCCTTCCTTCCTTCCTTCCTTCCTTCCTCTGTCCCTTCCTCCCTCCCTTCTTTTTTCTTTCTTTCTTTCTTTTGCCCTTCAGAAATGTAAAAGCAACTCACTCTTTTTTCATGGGCTGTGTACAAATAAGTTGTAGACACAGGATTTGCAGACCCAGAGTGGCCTTTGGAAAGAGTCTTGATGGCCAGGCTTTGCTGAGTCCCACTGGCATGTTCAGTCAGGCTTTTAATAATCTCTCTACAACATTTTTTTAGATATGTCCCTTTCATCAATGAGTACTCAGTCCCCACAAGAAGACTGGGAAAATGGAGGAAGGGTTTCCCAGTGGGCAAGCAACTGTTCTCCAGTATAAAATGGAAGAGGGATCCTGCCTACCACAGCTTTCTCTAGGTAGGTCTGGCTTGCTAGGCAGCACAGTCTAGCTTTCTCTTGTTCCCACTACCTCTCCTCTTACAGATGGGCAGAATTCAAGCATCTTTGTTCTTGAAAACAAAGAATGAGTGGAAGACCCATTACAGATGGCATTGTTCCAGATAAAAAGTCAACTCAGGCTATTAGACACCTGCTGAAACCAACCAAGTGTCTGTGGCGTTAGTACCTTGAGGGTAGGGGCACATGGGAGAAACTTAGTCAAGTTCAGATGAATGAGTAAGCAAATGAATGTATATGCAAAATGGAAATGGTTAGTCTAATGAAGACAAATCTGATGCAGATTGAAAGGATAGCAAATTGGTACTTAGCTGAGGAAACACACTTCAACAGTAGGAGCAATTGAGCTATACCTGATGAGATTCAGGCATGTACAGGTAGATTGCAGGGCAAGAGAAGGAAATAAAGGAAGTAACCAGAGTCCTGGGTATGATGGAATCTCTACACCCAGAACTCGGCTTGCTCAGTCACAGTGCAGCTTGGCCACTAAGAAGCCAGCTACTAAGAGTCCCCAGTCAAGCTGCCTGAAGTTCACAGGGGGGCCAAGAATGTCAAATAACTTTGAACATATTGGAGGTAAGGGGTTGGCACCTCACCAGAGTGCTTGGGTGGCAATGAGATAAGGAAAATTAACATGATGACTGGGGACCTATGGTCTGTAGAAAGCAAGGAGTCCATTTAAAGGACTAGACGAGGACAGAAACAGGCAGTTTAGGCTACAATGAGTAGGAACAAAAAAGTGGTCTTGGACACCTGGAATACAGTGGAACTTGCAAAGTGATTAGTATTTATGAGCAGAGCCTGGGGTTAGCTAAGCTGGGCTCAAGTCCAACACCAGCAACAGCTCTCAATGGTCGATTGTCTCCCATACAGTGTTTCTGTCTGTGAAATGAAGGTAAAAAATGGAGTCCTAACTACACGGGGTCATCACAGCATGTAGATGAGGTTATACATGGGAAGTGTTGGCTGCAGCACCAGGCACAGAGCAGAGGCTCGGGACACATAGGCTGTCACTGCTCTACATCAGAATGGCTTTCCACACCTAGGGAAGAGGCTGTCTGAGTGAATGTAAAACATACTACATATGAGTATATGACTGAGGATCAATTTATATCCATTCGGTAGGGGACCATTGGGGCCAGAGCAGCTTTTTTGCAGCAGGCAATGGAAGGATAATTTGCAATCCCTCTCATCCCTTTTCACACTTCCCAGTTCTGGATGAAGGAGCCAACACACACACACACACACACACACACACACACACACACACACACACACACAGAGAGAGAGAGAGAGAGAGAGAGAGACAGAGACAGAGACAGAGAGACAGAGAGACAGAGAGAGACAGAGAGATTGAGCTTCTCAATAGCTAGTAGTGACCAATGGTCAGAAATCACTCACAGCCCTCACTGTGCAAAAGTAAGAGCAAAGGCTCGAACCAGAAGCCAAACGCCTTCTTACAACACAGGAGTGTTGCACAGAAACTTGAAGGTTCTGACCACAGGAGAGTCCAGACAGTAATACTTAGGCTTTGTTTCAGCAAGCCCCATTCTCAAGATGCAGTGATCAATTACTTGTTAGGCCTCTGACCTGCAGGGTAAAGAGTTCAACATGGCATAAAAAGAACACAAGCCTTGAATGCAGTCAACTGAATTTGGTGCTTGGCCTTGCCACTCACTGGGAACCATGTGACAATATAATCACCAGCCAATGAGAGCATAGGAAATAATGTGTGTTCAACACAAACTATAGTCCGGTTTCTGGAACTCTCTCACATACAGGTGGAGGATTCCAGCGCTGAGTCACAGCTGAAATTCTGTTCAACACATGAGGGGAGGGGAGGTATATTGGCCTAAACACTTGACAGAAACAACTGGATGTTGGTAAGGTTCATTTTGGCTTACAAGTTACAGAGAACGGCAATAAAACATGATGAGAAAGTCACAGCAGAGCGGCTCACCACAGTGGTGCGGGCATGTGGTGGCGGCCACTCACTTCCCAGAGGACCAGGGAACAGAGAATAGACCTAGAATGAGGGTTGGACTATAATCTCTAAAGGCCCAACCCTCATGGCCTGTTTCCATTAGTGAGGCCCATCTGCTGAAGGTTCCACAACTTCTAAAACAGCACTAACCAGCTGGCGAACAAGAGCCTAAAACACAAACCACAGGAGAGATTTCAGATTCCAGTTCTATCAGGATGCCTCCATCTTTCCCAATCAACGCTGCCTTAGACCTTCATTTCTGCTGGGGAGGCAGGGCCTGTAGCTGGACCCATAGCTTCTCCAATCTCCCCATTGTTCCTGGTGGGCTGTCCCCTGCCACTATTACATGACCCCTGTCCTTTGAAGTTTCTGTGTGGCTCACAATGGTAGTCTCCAAGCACACACCTCTGACTCCGGCTGAAGTCAGTATCTGATTGCAGTATCATTCCTGCTTCTGATGGCACCTGACTGGTGAAGGAAGACCCACCCACTGTGCATGGCCTTGCCTAGTCAGTCCTTTGTGTGACTCCCTTCAAATCCATTCACAGATGGCCATGTCTCCAAGAGTAAGAACGGCAGGCCCAGGCAGCAGGGACGGTGGTTTTGAAAGAGAAGAAGAAAAGAACCCATTGCTGTTCCCAGGGAACCTCTCTGCACAGCTTCCTACTCCTGCATCTCCATCTGGTTGCTATTGGCAACCAGGCAATCACATTTTTCTAGTCTCAGATATAATCATCATAATCAATACAGGGTATTTATCCCACTCCTTGCAGCTTTTCCCATTTACTGCTCTTTCTTCACTGCCTTGGGGAGAGGATGCAAGGAGGCCTGTCTATTTATAAGGTGTGGCAGAGCACCATTTAACAGGTTGGCAAACTGAGGCAACGAGTAAGAAAGGAAATTCAGGCACCACCCAGAAGAAGGGCATTTCTAACAGTGAGAAGCATTTGGACAGTGTTTCTACCCATTTCATTCTATGACAGCCCTTTCTTTGAAGCAAGCACTCCAAAATTTGATTCTTCTTACAGATAAAGCCTAGAAGAGTCATGCAGCTTGAAATGTCATTGCCTAGATTTGAACTTGGGTCTTTTGAGTCTCTTTGAGTAGCTGCTTTAAAAAAAAAATTCTATAGCATTTCTTCAAAGAATTATAACGAACTATTCATTATTTTGTGTCTCTTGTAAGTTATCCACACACAGCTGAAAATACTTACACTCTCTTACCTTAAGTGACATAGCTTCTCTTACATATGTAACTCTTTTTTCTAGTTCTAGCTACTAGCTATACAAGGGCAAATGAAAACAAAACAAACAACAGCAACAAAAACAGCTCCCACCCCCCACCCCCCACCCCCGCTACATCCTCAGCCCCAAGAGCTGCGTTTATTCTCCAAAATTCTGTAAACATCCCTTACTGGACTAAAAACCTTAGCAATGTTTGTGGCTGTGAAACATGTATCCTTCTGAGAACTGTGTGATATTACCTGTTACCCCAGCAACTGGTTTGATGCCATTCTTTTGTCCCAGCAACAGAAGTCATACTAAAGCATGCCTTTGGGGTCCCTGAAGTGGACAAGGCACATACAGCCTTCCATCCTAAACACCCAGCAAAGGCTTCGGGGCCTTCGTTGCTAGTCAGTGGTACACACACAGGCAGCTGGAGGTCAAAGGACAGGAAATAAAACAGAAGCAAAAGAGAATACGCGCAGCCACAGACGAAACTGCTCTAAAAGAGAATACTGTCAGCGCTATGCACTGCATTTATTTCCCTCTGGGGCCAGCACAAGGACCACCAAAGGAACAGGGGGCTGGCTGGGCTCTAAGCTAAGGACTAAGCTGCACAGCATTGTCTCACTACTTTCCTAACTTACAGCAATGTGCCTCCTGTCACTTAGAAGGAGGGATCCCCACACAGCAGATCTGACCTGTGACACCCCAGATCTATTAAGCAACAAGGTACAAGGACTAAGGCCAGCCTTTGGCTTTTGCATACATCACATAACACCTAGAATTCTAGAAACAACTATTCAGTGGAAAAATTCCATCCATAAACCACTCCACTCAGTGGAGAAAGCAGAAGAGAAAAATTAGGAACAAAAATGGCCAACATGTTGAAATGTAAGCTGAGGGTATACAGAGAAAAAGAGCTGATGGCTGAAGTCCCCACAAATTGATGATTAGTGCCAAGCAATCGATGAGAGCCTGCTTAGAACCTCCCAGAGGCGATTACCATAGAAAAACTCCAATTTGGGCCCTCATACCAGGCAACTCACTCACCACCATACAGCCTTGCCTCATTCCAAGGCCATGTTCCAACCTGTTTTTCCTCTCCTTCTGTTCTATGCTTCCTCAACTTCTGACGGGTTAGTTCTGTCTCTTCTTCCTGAATCCTAGCCAGCAGCAGATTTGCTATCAAATTTTGCACTCTCAACATCCACTGGGATGTTGTAATTCCAGCATCACTGGTCTCTTTTTGGCCAGTTTGTGCTCCACCCTCAGTTCCACGGCTTTCTGTTTAGTTGGGGTATTACCACTGTTGTCCACGGGGGTCTAGTCCATATTAACCAGGATACTCCAGCTGCTCATGGTGAAATGTAAGAAAGGAAGAGGCATCATACAGTCTATCCCGTATATCACTAATCACTTCTCAACTTGACGTTTGGATTCTCTAAGACACAAATCGGTATGGGTCTCTTTTTAAGTCCTGCTGTTCTGTCTCACAATGGATTCTCAACAATTCTCCTTTTCCTTTATGCAATACCTGCTCCACTCCTAAGAGCTCACCATCTGCTGTCTCTTTTTAACCTCACAGCATCCTTGGGACAGATGCAATCAGATCAAGACACATGAGCCCCATTATGCTGTATTCAGGGACACTGAGGCATGTGGTCTGTGAGGACGCTATCCCAATCTCTGCCTTGCTCTGATAACCTTCAGCTATATGAACTGACATGACCTTGACTAAATGTAGGGATAAAAAAGTTGAGAACCAGCCACTAGTATGGATGGAATACTGGGATGAGGGTGGTGATAAAGTCCCCATGGAGATTTTTCATCTATAATGAGAAATTCAAACATAGTAATTTAAAATCCTCCTCCCAGTCACTCAGTTCTTGGGCTTCTCTTGAGAGGAGAGAGACCTGAGGTCTAGGTTCCCAGTCTGCTCCATATTCTCCTATGCATCTCATAAAAGGCACTTTTGGGAGTATCACCCTGTCTGCAATCTGGACACATCATCTTATATCTTTGGGAAGTGATCAGGAAGTACGCATGCCTTGCCTCAGGGTTCTAGGCCATGCAGGGCCACTTCCTCATGTGGAAGGTCAACCTTCTCACTGAAGTCTCTCTCCCTAAGGCTTTCAGGCCTGGCTCTCTTGCTGCTGGCCCACAACTCCTGATCAACATGTACCCATAGCCCCAGGGGGAAAAAACAAGGAAGGAAGGAAAATAACCAAGGAGGGATGAGGGGAGAGATTCTGAAATCTGGACAGCATCAAGAGCCTGTTTCCATGGCAACTGCTCCTTATTACAGTTGCTCAAACTGCAGCCTGTTCCAATCAGCTGTGGATACAGCCTTCAGCCAGCCTGGGGGATGGCCCCTACCTGGCCTTGCTCTATCCCAGGAGAGAGAAATGGAGCTCCAGAGGCATCTGTAGGACCACCATCACCCTCCCAGTACCCCCAGCCAAACATCTTCATAGAGAAGAACACACCAAGAGAGGGAAGGTTTACAAGAGGAAGTGTGTACAGCATGGGAAAGATAGAGGAGCATTCAATGGTAGACAGTAGAAATCAAAGGTCAAGCCTGACATCAGTTTGGATATCACCGTGAGCACTGGGGCCACCTATGTCATGGGGATGCATGTCTTTGTGATGGTGAGCCCTGAGCATCCATATGTCATCAGCCACCCTGTGGGTGTTGCCATGTTGGATACATCTACTGAGCCTTCCTCCATTCTCTTGGAAAACTCTAAGCTGAAGCCAAAAGTTATCTTCTGTGAGGTGAAGGCCAGGGTCAGTGGCCATCAGGAAGGAGACAGGAGCAGCTTCCCACCATTTTTGAGCCAGTCTTTGGGTTGGCAAGAACTGTTGCATTCTCTATAGTCACCACTGACCTAGGCTTTATGACATAGGGGCTCCCCCAGACGCCTCAACTTCCCAGGAAATAATTGGCGACTTACAAGTTTCTCCACTCTATAGATGGATTCCAGAGGCAAGAAACTTTTCAGTCACCTGCTGGGTCAGGTGTTAGTCTAGGGATTTTGTCCCCAGAAAAATAAGCTCACTTCTCTGGGAATGCTCATAGCTGCCCCTCCTTTGTCTCATGCCCATCTGGCAATCACCCCCAACACACTGCAAATCAGATGACATATGACACATTGCACTCTGGCCTGCTCTGAAGGGAGTCTGTCTACTGGGGACAAGGGGTCTGGTTTATATTTTAAGCAGCTTGGTGAAAAATGGGGGGCTGATGAGGTAAGGCAATGGCATGAACATTGCGCAGCTGTCTGGGATAATTACTTCACCCAGCCATCCTGGAGCCAGGGGGTGGAGTGCAGGGGAAGATTTGCCCATGGATTATAAGCAATGGGGATAGAACCAGCCCACTTAGGAAGCTTGTCCCCTCTGGAACTCGCATGTGTGCGACAGGAATCACAGCAGGAGCCAAATGGGCAGGAGATTCCATTTCTAATCCTTGAAGAGTTCCAGAGAAGAATCCCCATGCAAATCCCCCTGCTTCTCTCCCAAATTTTCCATGGAGAACTGGGATGTTCACTTTCCCTTGCTGACTGATGATGAGACCAGAGATTAGAACCTAAAATCAGCATACGATAGACATGGTGAAAAGGTCAGCAAATGAATGCAGGACCAAAGAGGCTGAAAGACATTTGACATCAGCTGGGAAGAACCTATTATGACTCTTACCCATTCCCTCCAGCTGTGCCATGGTTCTGTTGGTGTTTGCATGGGCCCCCTACTCTACCTTATGTCAGAAATGTGGGACCTTGTGGTTGATTTAGACTGTTGACTAACTTGGACCTGCAGGAGATGTGTAGCATCTCTGACTTGGATTTTACTGGGCTGTCTAGCTATAAGATCCCATGAGCGCTCTACCCAGACACCAGCATGAATAATTCTAAGGACATTGCCCGTCTCAACCTTGGACCCAGTACACAGGTGAGAAACAGCATGCTCAAGAACACCCTTGCAGGCTCTCCTTTCTTTTGCACTCTGATGAAGATGACTATACTGGCCCTGTAATGAAGAGTCTAGTTCCAGCGAGGCACCAACTAACACAAGGCATCTACTCGACAATTTGGGGAGATACCCTGGAAGTGCAATGGCCAGGATATGAAACACAGAAAGATCCTAAAGAGTCCACATATTTGCAGGCTCCTTTCCTTCTCATTGTCCTGAAATGAATTGTTTAAGGGTGCCAATGAAACTAACTCCTGTGGTACAGAAATCGAGCAGGAGACTATGTGACCTCTCTCTCCTCTCTTCTCCTCTTCTCCTCTTCTCTTCTCCTTCTTTCTCTCTCTCTCTCTCTCTCTCTCTCTCTCTCTCTCTCTCTCTCTCCCCCTCTCTCTGCAACCCTGCACACATGCATGCATGTGCGTGTGAGAGTGTGTGTGTATATGTGTGTGTGAATACATAAATGCACGTTCTCACAAATGAAACAGCAGTAACTGGTGATGTGTGGGTGTATTGTGAGAGTTGGGGAGGCTGCGCATACGATTATGCAAAACTCAAGATCACGAGTGGAAGAAGAGCTGCATCTGAGGCAAAGAAATCTAGGTCTGTATCTCTAGCCCCAGAAACCCTTAGCCCACTGAGGCCTGGTTGTTCTCTTCAACATCTAACTGTCACAGAATTCTCCCTTTTCTCTTCCTCCCACACTAACCCTATGCTGCTAACACACCTAAGATACAGAGAGGCCCAGGGATGACAACAGTGACCGAGGCACACAAAGGCCTTCAGCCACTGCCACTGCCCCGTGCAGCAGGCAAGGGCACATGAGTCATGAAGGGCAGCCTGATGAACTGAAGCTGGGACTCTTCACACTGAACAGAAAGCCCCGTCTGCAGTACCAGCCCCATGGAGAAAGGGAGCTGGCTACAGAAGAGCTGGGAGGGAGGCACAACAGAATTGATAAGAAACAAGGGATCTCATGAACAAGGGATGGAGGGAGGCCTGGAGGTGGGTTAAGCTACATTCACCGTGGTTGTGCTTCCACAGGGTCAAGTTTGTGTCCCTGGAAGAAGCAGTTAGTCCTGAGCTGTGAACTTCCAGCACCTGGTGTACATCTCAGCAAAACACCTTGAGGGTAGGTTTGTGCATCCCAGGACGAAAGTGTGTTTGTAAATTTGGGTTAAATGATGATTACAACCACAGATCCTGGGCATAACACCAGCCTTAGAGTATGTGACCACCTGGGGCTTTATCTTTATCTGTGTGTTGGAAATAATATTAATTAATGCTCACGGGGTGGTCTTCGTGGCAATCCATAAAACAGTGCCTGGCATAGTAAAAGCTGATGAATATTCATCTGTTTTATTATGATTTCCCCATCTCCTCCCACCACCATGATTTAAAATGACTCAGCCAAAAAGGGATGAGGTTATATGTTTACCATGTAATTCATGACTTGCCATACAGCTATTATTACATTGCCCAGTTTACCAGGAACCACTAGCTCCTCAAATGCTCATTGAAATCTTCGTGTAGGATGATAGCTCTACCTGGATCATCTCAACGTTAGTCCAGTGGATATTTAAAAGCTTCTTCTAGTATGGTGATAAGGCAGGGACTCTGATAGTGGATTGTGAAATTATTTTTGGCCACTTGCTAGTAATTGGGCTGGTTTTAGTCCAATGCCTGGCAAAAACTCAACATGCTCTACAGAGATTTAGATGGGCTTTAATCTCCCCAGTCCTGTTCTTTGTATAATGGTTCTTTCAAGAGATCTTCATGCTTTCCCTTTTCTGCTCTCTCTCCTTCTGTCTGTCCCCCGCCCCTCTCTCCCACCCTCCCTTTCTCTCCCAATAAAGCTCTAAAAGGTTAAAGAGAGAGAGAGAGAGAGAGAGAGAGAGAGAGAGAGAGAGAGAGAGACCTTCGGATGGTAGTTTCCAAAAGCAGGGTGGAGCGTATGGCGGGGAAGAAGCTAATGTCTGTCAACAGTCACAAAGTCACAGGATCTGCATTAGCAGGAGCTATGTAGGCAGTTAATATGGTTAGTAGCAACATGGCATATGCTGTACATTTCTTCGCTTTTTTTATGGGGAGAAAGACAAGGTCTCACTCTATAGCCCAGACAGCCTCATAGTAATTCTCCTGCCTCAGCCTCCCAAGTACTGAAATTACAGGTGTAAGCCACTGTGCCTGGTTTGCTACAATTTGTAAAGAGCTGGAAGAAAGCATTCAAATGTTATAACCTCAAAGCAATGATATATATTTGGAGTGATGGATATCCCTCTTTAATGATTTGATCATTCCATGGTGTCTATACATGTATCAAAACATTACCTGGTATCCTGCAAGTCTATACAATTAGTGTTTGTCAATCAAAGTAGGGCTTATGAGTCCTTCCCTCTGTCAGAATGTCAAAATAAAAAGCTCTGCCCCAGATAACCGGTCACTTCTGCACACTAAGCCACTGATGGACTTGACTTGGTTTCTTTGTATGCTCACTTGGTTTTTGGTTTGTTATTGTTGTTGTTTTGATGTAATATTTCAGACAGTTTTGAGACAGGCTAGCCTCAGTCTTGAATTCACAATCCTCCTTTGTTTCCCGAAAGACTGAATTTAGAGTCATATGACCACTTGACTTTTACAGGTTTATACGAAGTATGTGGCCATATTAATTCTTCAGTCAACATCAAGATGAACTAACATGTCCCTTTAAACTCCATCCAAAGCAGCAAGTATGAACCCGGGATTATTACCACGTCTAACACGCTTTAATATTGGTAAAAACGCTAGTGTTCTCTCGTTCATTCACGTTCTGCTATCATTCATGAACTGAAATTCTCATTTTTTTTCTCTGACCTGGAGGCAACTGAGATGCAGAAAATAGTCTCAGCCAGATCCAGCTGCCCTGACACTTGCATCTGGCAGGTGCTAGCGCTGTAGGCATATGGCCCCCAGATGCAGCAGACTTACCTAGAAACCACAGTAGTCCATGCTTGCCAGAGTCACTCCCCAGGAGCTCCGATGATGACCCTCATCCTCTAGAAACTGCTCTCTCTAATGTGTAACCATCACACTTTAGAACATATGAACATGTGATTTGGCTGTTCATATTATAAAACATAGATATATGTGAAGATAGGTAAGTAGTATACATACATTCATATACACATGTACTCATACACATTTGTATTATACACACACATTCTTTTTTTCATTTTTCTTTATTTAGAAATTTTCTACTCATTCCACATACCACCCACAGATCCCATCTCCTCCCTCCTCCCACCCCCCAGCCCTCTCTCCCAAGCCACCCCACATCCCCACATCCCCAAGGTCACACACACATTCTTACACATATGGATTCACATGGAAACCCATCCCATTCATCTTAGGTAACATGTTTCCTAGGGATGTTGGTGAGAGAATGAGAGGCATTTTCTGCTGCTCAGTTTGTAGACTCAAACCTTTGCAAACTGCTAGTGGTGGTGTAATTTCTGACGTCAGAGGGTCACGTGATAGGCAAACAACCAAAGTATGAGTCTGTAACTCTTTCTACTCTCTTTCTCCTTTTTCTTTAAGTCCCTAAGTAACTGCTCTTACCCTTACACACACACACACACACACACACACACACACACACACACACACACACACCACCCCTTATGGTCTTCTATGCCCTGCTGACTGGGGGATTACCCAGGTAAGAAACATCTGGTTCCTGACCCTAGAAAATCTCCTAATATTGAGTGAGCAGTATAGTTCCTTCTGAAGCTTTATGAGTAGGATAAATGCATTTGGCTGGCTAATTGGAAAACCTTACTCTGTGTGTGCATGCAAATGAATCTGTCTGTGTGGGTTTGTGCCATGCTGCCATAGACCTATATTTATCTTCATAGTGGGGTCATTTACACACTCCAAATTGCCCACAAGTAAGGCAGCCAAAAAAATCCTACTGAGCTTCAGGCTGCAAGAAAACACCAGACTCCCCAGATTTTAGCCTTAGTTTACCTTTCTTGGGGCTACACGAGGATATTTGTTGTTAAGGCTATATACCCTTAAGCCACCTTGCCTCTCAGTGTAGCTGTCAAATCACTCCAGGCCAACACAACACAGCAAACAACACACGACAGCAACTTTGGGCAGTCCTCTCACCCCATACCTCTGCCAGCTGAAGCATATGCTACTGTCTTTTAACTCACCATCCCGAAACCGCTTAAAAGAGCCTGACAGGCCATTTATTCTTCGGCAAAGGATAGCAATTTCATTGTCCAGAGGCAAGAGACCCAACTGCATTGGAAAATCTGTACGCTCAGGGAACACAGGTTTAATAAGACAATAATTCCAAGGGTGTGTGCTCGTAATTCTTGGGGCTCTGCCATTCCTTTCCTAAAGCTACCAGGCAAATGTTTTTTTTGTTTATTTTTTTTTTAACACAGTTTCCTTTTGAAAAGGCCTCCAAAGGACCTCCACAAAATAAATCAAATATTTCAGCATGAAGGGTGATTACTGGGTACTTCTTTGTGGAAAGAGCTAACTACACAGGGGTCAGGGCATAGAGGCTGCTGTGGGATGTCCGTCTATAAGTAGACTGTTTTGCAAAATTGTTTCTGATTTCTTTGCACCAACCCTCCTGGGACTTACAGGGTTTCAGGAAGACACCTGGGACAGACACACATGATGAGAAAAGGGAGATGATAGAAGAGACAATACTTGTTTCTAGAAGCAGAGTTCAAGACCACTATGGGCTTATTTTTCCAAAATATGCTGATAGCTATTCTCACATTTATTCATTAAAATTCATTAATGGTAAGTAATCCATTGTTATTTCTATTGTGTATACATGAAAAAGTGCCAAGACTGGGAGTGTTCAAGACCCATCTACTCAACCCTAGAATAGTAATGGTGGAGTCTGGGCTCCTTCCAGCAATAATCTGTGCACACATAGTGAGCTCTCATCTAGGACAGAGACAGAACTTCCGTCCCTTCTGAGACGCCTCTGTCACCTCCAGCTAGCATCTGCCCCATGAAGCTGCATATCACTCGAATTATGAAATTTTTAGGATTTCTAAACCTGCCTTTGCCACTGAACTTTGAATAAGAACTTGGCCAAGGTGTTTGCATCCATTTTCAGTATTTCAGAACACTGATCTACATAGTGGGCTAGGAGCAGACAAGGTCATGGTTGCTTCTTTTGGATTTGTAAGGTCTGACTATGACATGTCCTCCACAAATGCTTATTAAATCGAATTGAAAATAACAACAAAATTCTCGCAGCTCGCGGTTACATTCCCTAGCTAGGAACACATTGTGCTTGGAAACACAGGCCACTGCGCACAGAGCTCAAGGTTGTAGACTGCAGCATTTTTATGAGCTCATTCCACGAAGCTTAGCATTTTGGGGGTAGTAATGAATGAGATCCTTTTTTAAGCTCTGCTTTCAGAGTTTATTTCATGTCTTTCCACATTTCGTATCATATTTGTATAAAAATATCCTGACTCTACCACAGTATAAAAACCTGTTCCGTCAAGTAACAATCCTATTGCTTTGACTCTAGTCAAAGTCTATAAAAGAATAGTCTACCCAAGGCCAGCAAATGCTGAGTGTCAGGGAAAGATGGTTCCAAAGGTGACAACTTTACAAGGCCAGAGGTCTGTATGGGCTCTGTTTTAGGAAGGCCCTTCCAGGACAAGAAGTGCCAATTTGTATCATGACAGTGATCTGCCATCAACTCTTTTGGTGAAAATGCGTGTTGGAGTGACACCCTGTCCCTGGATTCTTCAGTCACTGAGTCAGAGGTAAGAGACGATGCCACTGTCTGAGGCTGGGGGGAGCACAGGCTCACTCCCACTTTGAGGAGTCCCAGCCCCTCCATCATCATCATCACACTTGTCCTTCAAGGCTGCCTGCGTGACACAGAGACAAAAGAGAGAGCAAATCCAGCTCGGAAAGGACAGAGTAAAAAGTTCTGTCAGGAGCCAACAGCTGGAGGGCTTAGTGCCACTGGCCTGGACTCTAGTGCCCAGGGCCACAGAGGTCCCAGAGGACAGCAGCAGCTGAGGCTGCAGGTGCAGATGACTTTGAATGTCAGCAAGCAGAGAACCAGGAACTAAGGGAGAGGGAGCCTGGAAAGAGAAACATCCCCCGCCCCCAGCCCGTCCTCCCAAGTTCTAACAGATGTCCTTCCCACCCCCCATCTTCCTGGGAATGCCTCAAGATTCTGACTTTCTCAAATGGGCGACTTTCCCTGCCGCCTACATTCTCTTTCTGGATTCCAACCTGCTGCTTTGCCATGGGATCTTTCCTGTTCTTCGTGGGTTTTTCTCTTAGACACTGACCTTTGTTGCTAGCCTCTCCCCATCACATTCAGAAGGTACTTACAAAATGTGCCCTATGACTCAGGCCTGGTTGGAACACAGCTTGTTAAATAATGACCAAGAACAGCCCTAGGCCTTTTTAGGTCAGGCTTACAAATGGGTGTAAAAATCATGGCTAACCATGGAACCCAGTTTCCCTACGAGTGACATTCTGCCCCCTAAATTTAAAGGTATAGGCTGTTGGAACAAGTAGGGCATCATGAGCTGGCCTGTTGGTGCTAGAACAGTGGTTCTCAACCTTCCTAATGCTATGACCAGTTACTATAGTTCTTCATGTTGTGGTGACCCCAACCACAACATTATTTTCTTTGTTACTTCATAATTGTGATTTTGCACTATTATGAATCATAATGTAAATATCTGTTTCCAGTGTTCCTAGGTGACCCCTGTGAAAGGGTCACTGGACCCCCAGGTTGAGAACCACTATGACAGAAGAGGTGCCATGTCTGTTTGCTGGGCCTGTACTGTAGCCCTTTGCCTGTAAAGGTCCCATTGGCTTTTTCACAAAGAGGCCTGACCAGCTGTGGCCTGCTGTTCCAGGCCAGTGGTCCTCACAGCCAGATTCGTCCACCACATGTCATATTTTCTTTCTTCCCAGGTCCAGATCCTGTAGTTTGTAGAGGAACAAGAAGCTGTGCTTAACAAGAAGCTGTTCCTTTTCAATACTCCAGTCCTTTGCTTTCATTGTGGCTGTGTTTTGACAGCAAAGGCAAATCCCGCCAGCAATGCGTTGGTCGTACTGTTCATGACTATGACCAGATGGCTGAGAAAACAACTGGAGAGTAAAGGTTGATTCTGGCTGATGCTTTCAGAGATCAGAGGGCAGTGGCCACGTTGTTTCTAGGCCTGTGGTACAGCAGAACACTATGGCAGAAAGGCATGGTGGAGCAGAGCTTCTTACCCATGGCATCCAAAAAGCAGAATGACAGGAAGAGGTTAGGGACAAAATACAACACCCAAGAACATGTTCTCAGTGACCTACTTCCTCCAGTCAGGCCCCACTTCCTACATCTCTATCACTTGCAAATAATGTAATTAAGATAAGAACCTATCCATAGATTAAACCATGAGTGAAGGCTGAGCCCTGCTGGTCCAGTCACCAGTTCATGGTGCCACCAGTTGGAAATGAGACCTTTAACACAAGAACCATTTGAAAGGACACATCACATGCAAACTACAACAGTAAGTCTATTTTTTTTTCTTCTATCTCATTCTTCTAGGGAAGCCTTACTATTTACTGGGCTGCAAAATCCCAAGCCTGTCTAAGGAATCATCAAGCTGCTGAAGGCCTAAATCAATGGACCTATCTCCTCAGGGCCACCTCCACCGCCACTCTGTGTATTTTCTCTTCCCTCAGAACTAAGACAACTGGCAGTTCCAGGAACATGATCCCTATGCCCTCTTCTTTTGGATGTTTCTAGATTTCCAGCTGCAGGCAGCCAGCCATCTGTTTTTCTCTGCATGTTCCGCCAACACCTTACTCCTGCTGCTTCTGGTCATGATGTCGTTGCCAGTGTCCCTGGACTTGGTCTTCCTTTATGTATGCCTTTCTTAATTAACCCACTGTCCACATCCTTTCTTTATGATGGGGCAGGAAAACACTGCTGCTGAAGGACACGGCAGAGGAAATTTCGCAAGACCCACAGCCAGCATCTCTCGGGTCCCCCTTCATTTCTGAAATTGATACTTCTCTCAAATTAAAATGGTTTTGGCACAGTTTCTTTTTTAAAAAATATGTGCCTCCTTTCCAAGATGCACAATAACAGAAGGATCCCATCATGAGCAGAGGGGGGCCATGGACCTACCGGTACCAATGAAGCTCTGCATCGTGCATTCCCTCCAACCCTTATTTTTCCCCTTCTCCTCAAATACCTCTGATAACAAACTGAGCCAGGTCAAGGTTATTCGTGTGAACTAAAACACACAATCTTACTAGACTTCGGCTTTCCTTAATATGCTCCCTGGGATCTGAAAGTCCTCTGTTTTAAGACTCTCTCTACCCTGTACTCAATCCTCTTCTTCAAAATTCAAAGTTGAGCAAACCATCTTACCTTTTCTGCAATAGCCTTCTGCTCAGTTGCTGTTAATCAGAAATTGACTGCCTGCTTGACAAGGAGGCCCCCATTCTGTATTTTGGGCATTCTGATCATGGGTAATTTTAGCTAGCAGGTAAAGGGAAAGATCTTGATGTCATGGGCATCTTGGTACACATAGGCATTAATCTACGTTAAGGTCTGTGCATGTAAGCTTAGTCATAGAGCACTTGCCTAGAAAGAGCAAGATCATCGGTTTGATCCTTATCAATACACATACCAATTAAATTCAAAATCTTGAAAAAGAAATGCATGCATGAAGGTCTGTGTTGACTGGAGTGGGCTGGCTAAAGGGTTGGATGAGGCTGAATATCAGTGGATATAACTACTACTATATACATCCTCTGTATTTCCCACACTTGAACACTCTGCTGACCACCCACAGTGGAGCCTGTATGCTAAATCAATTTTCTGAGAGAGCAAAAGAACTGGGCAATCGCTTTAACATCCTCATCTACAGAAAGCCAGCACACTAGGTCCACTAAAAGCTGCCTTCTAGAACTTAGTGCTCATTACATCACTACCTCAGCACATCATTACATCAGCAGATCTAGCTACTGAAACCACTTCACCATCTGTGCCCTTACACACACAGTCTAGTATCCAAACCTGCCTCCTGCTTCTTCTATGTGATTTCCAAAGCAAATGAGAAGTGTTGTCTGGAGGAATTCATACCCCACACCAGCTTAATTATCTCTCTTGGGCCCACAGAGCTTTCTCCAAGCAGCAGCTGAGTGAGTGTCCTCGGTACCCACTCATTCAGCCCCAGTTCTGCCCCACAGAACATACTTGGTTGCCCACTGCCACAGGGATGGTATAGATAAGAGGCATTTCCATTATGTGAGCCAGAAATAAGGACCTTTGAGCAAATCATGCTCAGCCCTACACACTGTGTCACTCACTTAAGTGTAGATGACAGCGTTTGTCACACACAAAACGCTCTGAAACTTTACCACGTTGTGTTAAAAAGAAAAGGGAGGGTAAATATAGACTTCAGCAAGAGTTTCTTGATTTCATGGTCAGAGTAGTTCAAACACACTGTACTAGTTATTTTTCTTACTGTAACAAAAATATCTGATAGAAACAAGGGAAAAGGATTTCTTTTGGTTGGTAATTTTAGAGAGTCCAGTCCATTACAAAGGGGGAGGCATGGCAGCCTTACACTTAGGGTAGGGCAGGCCTGTCAGATCCCTGTAGATGAGGAAGCAGAGCGCAGGGAACGCTCACCTTACATTTAGCTCCCTTTCTCCTCTTATTCCACTGGATGGTACCATCCATATTCAAGGTTGATCTTTCCCCTCAGTTGATCTTCTCTAAACTGTCTTCCCCGAGACACATTCAGACATGTGCCTCAGCCTCACTATCACCCCACAAAGCCCCACATTTCCCTGATTTACTCCTATTGGTTCCTTTTTACAGAGAAGGAAATGGTCAAGGCCACTTGACCTCTATGAAGGAGATTTGTAATTCCTGCCCAGAACTGCTGGGTCTGGGATCTGTGGGCCCTTTGCCATGGATGCAAGCAAACCTGTAAATTTCTCAGCAAGTGGGAGCCTGGACTTCCATCCTCTCTCCCCATCTCCCCACCCACTCATATCCATAATGCACATTTTCATTAGTTTCTTAGCCCAGTGATCTGTTGCTTTGTTATATTAGAATTGCAAACAAATGTTCTCATTCCAGCCTTCTCCCCCCAACCTCCTCTGCTGCTGGCATCTCGAATTCAGCATTGATTTTTCTGGCCCCGCTCCACTGCCTGACTGACATTCCTGGATAGTTCCCCCTTGGAGACCTTGAGCTGACTCAACAGGCTCTCACTGGAGCCCAGAATGAAACAGCACATCACCCAGAGAAGCTGAATTGGTTCCTGCTCTCAAGGGCCAAAACACAATGGCCCTTGGACTCCATCTCTATTACTCAAATAATGGCAATACTCTACTCCTATCCTTCAAAGTGCTCAATGGGGAGAGGAAAAGGTCCCCACAAAATGCCTATTCCTGGTTTCTGGGCAGTGGGAGCATGTGAGTTTTGGTCTCGTAAGTACTGATGTTTGCAGTAACTTGGGATCCTGTAGATGAGGAGGTTACTCTGGGGCAAAAATGATTCCAAGGATCTATGGAAGATGAGATGGACTTAGTAGAAAGACAGTGTGATCTGCTGCTATATTCAGAGGAACCATAATCTCATAATCTCTTAACCCACCAGAAGGCGCGCGCGCGCGCGCACACACACACACACACACACACACACACACACACACACACACACAACCTTCTCCCAGCTTTTCATTTCTGACTGTCTTATTGGGAATATTCAAGCTGCATCAGAGACCACGTTACTCTCAGCTTACTGAGAACCCAAGTCACAAACCACATGGATCTGAGCATGAGACCAGAAGCCCAGAAATCCACAGAAAGTGGCACAAGGAATGGAGCCGCAGGAATGAGGAGACAGAGGCCTGAACTCTAGACTCAAAGGGAAGGTCAAGGTTGCGCCTGATTTGGGGACTGTCAGTATAGTCAGCCGGCTAACTTTAACCTTGCTGGAAAAATGGAATTCAAAGCTGATCTTTGATGATAAGCCAGGGGTCTGCTACCTGTACAGTTGAATTGAGTTTCAGTGACTAACCTGAGTACCTATTAATTGCTTATGTCCTCAGTACCTTTCCAGGCCCCACTGAGGATTTATAAGAAATAAAAAGCACAGCCTCAGCTTTTGGTGAATTCATCAGTTAGCTATGGAGAATAAACATTTGTACAAGCTGAAGAGACTCAGGGCTGGCTGTAGACACAGAGCATGCAGAATGGATCTGCAACCGAGAGCTCTTTGTCAGCTCTTCCTCCCCACAATTTCTGGTTCGGAAGAAATGACAGACCCCATACCATCAGTCTCTCCAGTTAAGTTCCCAGAACTTGACCAGTAATTATTTTCTGCAGGGAAGAAATCGCACCTATGTGAAATGAAGTTGCACCTAAGAAGAAGAATGAGTGTTAGGTTAGAGGTTGCCCTTTCTCACTGGGCTCTCCTGCCATGTGTGACTGCCTCTCTCAGACATGCCTCTTGACATCTTCACCCAGAACCAGTGAGGTTCCTTCAGTGCCTTGACAGGAGGCAAGGGGTTCTGACAATGCCGTTGCCTCTAATGAGAGATCATTCTCTCAACTAGTGGGAGTGAAGCCCAGGCTACCCCCACTTAATGTTGCCAATGAGTGCTCACCTGTGGGGGGGGGGGAGGCAAGATTTCTGAGAACTACTTAAAATATTCCAGAAGATGCCCACTCATATACTGTATACTTTGTAGAGTTCAGAAGCCTTCCCAAGCCAGTGTTGTACTGTTTCCTCCAAACTGGATGTGGCCATTGCCCTCTTGAATCAGAGCAGCTATGACCAGCCACAAGAGAACTCCTGGTGATCACTAACCTTTTCTCTTAGGAAGAGGAAGGGGCTCAAAGGGCTCAAGCACCTTCCTCAGAGCCTCACAAGGCCCTCCCCATTCCTGAGGTCATATATGGAGTAAGCAGCTGCCTGGGATTCTTCTCTGGTACAGTTTTTCATGGGTCATCCGTGCTTGAGTGGTATAGCTGCCCATAGGTCGCCAGGGGATTTCCCAATGGTGTATCTGCCTTTCAGTTGACCCTGATCTCACAGGTAATCCAATAACCAATTGGTTCAGGAGACTGGAGTGGGATGGAATCTTTCCTTTCTGGGTTAACTGGACGTTTCTTGTATTTCCTTAGGAAAGTCATGTGACACTCATTGGTAGTGTATGTGCTTGGGGGTTTCTCAAGTATTGAACATCTGATGAAATGCCCATCTCAGTTCCATTTTCTTCCCGGGTATGAACTCCTGCTTGTCATCCCTCAGATCCTTCTCCCACCCACAAAGGAAGAGGACTGTCCCTCAAGCCCCTCCACGTTCAGATGAGCAAACTGTGGCAGCAGCTGAGTGAGTTCAGGCTCAGCCAGGCTGGAGTGGAGGCCTGGAAGCATGCCGTTCTTCAGTCACTGATGTCATTACCCAATGTTTATCTTCCTAAAACTGAGACACAACAACCAAACCCTAGCCTTCCCCCTTGTCTAGGAATCCATAGCACATAGTTTCTAAAGGGTAGGGAATCTTCTCCCAGCATACAGACAAGTCTTCCCACAGAGGTAGACACTATCCCAGGCTTCATCAGGAAGGCAAGGACCATAAACAACTCTAACATATGAGTTCTGCTGTTAATGGGGAGCTCAAAGGGTCTATTAATTCCATTACTGTTTCATCAGCAGCAAGAAATCTTGTTTCCTTTGCCACCTCTTCCCAACTCCTTAGCTATTCAGCTCAAATGAAACTGAGGTGGGGGGAACCATTGAGGCCAGGACCTCACCTTCTCCAGCCAGGGGATCAATCCAGCATCCTTGAAGCAAAACAAACAAACAAACAAACAACAACAACAACAAAAACTTCAACCTGCTGTAGAAACAACTGCTCAGCATCCTCAGAGATTCAGATTAATCTCTGCATATCCTTGAATAAGAATTGTGTTCTACTGTGACCTGAAGCTCTCTGGACAAGTTGGAAGTCCAGAGGCCCCACTGTGTAAAAGCAGTTGCTCTGTCTCTTGCATTGTGGCTCAAGACATCAGTGAAAGCTCATTCTTTCAAAGCTCAACCAGTCATTTGAGGTTTAGAAGCCTCAGAAAGAATACCTAAGCCTGAAGAAAACCGTTAGGTCACATTCCCTTTTGGACCTCAGCCCTTGAGGTGTGGAATGCATGAGCCCAAAGGTCCTACTTGCTACCATGCTCATTGAAAAACTGAGATGGACTCTTCCACCCAACAAGAGACCACGTCTTAGAAGGAAATTGAGAGACTAGGTGGGGTCAAGTCCTGCTCTCTCCAGGTCAGGCTCACTCTCCACAGCTGAGGCCTAGGGAGTCCTCAGCAGGTGAGTGACTCTGGGCCAGCTGGATTCTCCCCCGCAGCAGCTTTGCTGCTGATGTCCCTGAATTGGGCTCACTCTCAGCTACAACAAGAACCTATGTGCTAGGCAACTCAGAAGGCATTTGGGGAGCAGAAAATAACAGGGATAGTGCATGCAGTCCCTAGAAAATCAAGGAGCTAAACAACACATAGAAACAGATGTGAAAATAAACATTAAAAAAACAAAACAGAAAAGTCTGTTCCCAAGTGGAATTTTAAACAGGGTTCCCTTGCAGTGTTTAGAGTTGGGAGGTTGGGAGGGGAACTTGTATTTTATTTCTGGTTGTGCTTTGATGTGTCCGGTGGACTGAACAGGTGACAAAATATCTCTGTCTGTGGAGAGTCTGTCTAGAAGGAGGCAAGAGGTTGGTCCAGAGGCCCAGATAGACTCCAAGTAACTGCGTATAACCAGGCTCCTACACTGTCTCTGCAGCCTGGAGCAGACTGGGCATGTTAGACAGGGGTAGAACTGTGCCAGCGGCATGTGTTTATTGGTTGGAAGCATTTTCCTGGAGACATAGCCAAAGGTCCCCTTCTTCCCTAAATCAGAAAACTGTTGTTTCCTCCATCCTCAGTGTGGACGTTCTTCCTAAAAGGAGACTCAAAGTATCAGAAACCAAACAGTAACATCACACTTCCTTCCCCATCTGTACCCTCCCCTGCCGGAAAGGAACCCTGGAAGGACACTGAGGAGAGTTCTTAGCCTTTTCTCTTGATTTTATTTTTATCTAGAATCTGGCTTCATCACGGGAGGCAAGAAGATGTTTTTCCTCCCCTGCTCTGACCAGGGGACCATTTCCAAAACAACTTTAAAGTGTTTATCTGTCATCGTCTTCCACAGCAAGGCATTCTGGCACTGTGCGATGAGCAAGAAGAACCAGACCAGCATGGAGAGATGGGAGAGGGAGGAAGACGGAAAGGCCGGGCTTCTGCCTCCTACACTTGTGTCCTACCCTCTAGGATACTTTTCAAGTTACTTCAAGGCCGTCTCCACCCAGGGAGCTTGAAGCATGCCCATCTCTACTAAGAATATATTAGCATTATCCAAAAGGCAAGAAGGAAAGGAAGCAAAATGTTCTGACACACAAAAACCAATGACAGCCATGATGGGCTGGAGGGAGGTGTTTAAAAAGACATGGCAGAGGTACTTTCTAGTCTCAGATCCTCTCTGAAATGGTCCCTGGAGAATACTCACATACACAGAGCACTGCTTGCCAGGTGAAGGCCAAGGTTCTAGCTCCGTGGAGCATAGCACTCTACCAATCACACCCATAAAGGAAGAAGCAAAGAAAGACAAGCATGCCATCTGTCCATGAGCAACTCTATTCCAGTCCAAGCTTTCTAAGCTGGGAAGGAGAAGGGTCTGGGAGACATGAGCATCAATGCAAGGGGTCAGAGGAACATGTATCAGCTGCAAGGCGGCTCCCAAGATGGTCAGAAATGAAGGTCCTAATTACATTCCTCCATTGGTGATGACCTTGGGTCACCATGCACCAGCAATTATTTACTTTGGCAAAGTGATTAGGGAATTGGGACTAGGGAATGGATACATGTTGGGGTAGAGACATGTGGTGCTTCTAAAGATGAGGTGGGCAGTGGGAATGGCATTCCTTTTGCATCTGCCTCTTCCTAATTAGGGTAACCACAAATAACAGTTAGGGAGCTGGGCAGTGCCTTCTCTTTTTCTACTTCTCTGGAAGCTCAAAACTGATGAGAAAGAAGGAAAAGGAGAATTATGGGTAAGGGCTAATGACACAACTTCTCACCAACAGATACAAATGCAAATGAGGGAGAAGATGGAGATGCTTCAGCAAAGGATGTAAGCAAAGCATTTAGATCAGGACTGGACAGCAGAGAGGTCAGGGAGGCTAGAGACACAAGGTGATAGAAACCCTAAGCTAGGACAGAGACTACAGGCCAGGAGTCCCAGATATGGCTCCTGGACCAGCAGTAGCCCCTGGGAGCTTGCTAGGATATCTATCATTCAGGCCTCACCTCAGCTCTGCTTACTCAGGAATGTGCTCAGGAACCTAGGAGTGTGCAAGGCAGGAGGCCCCCAAGGAGTCCTACTCACACTCTGAGAACAGCTTGCAAGGAAAGAGAACTCTGCCTTTCCATTCATCCTTTGCCCACCGTGAGTGTTTAAAGCTCATCCTTGAGGCTAGACCTCCCCTTCACTGGTATGGTATCCAGCAATGTTGCCCTGGATCCTCCATAAGCAGAAACAGCATCTGAGTTTGTGGTTTCTTTGGAAATAAAATTAGGTTTTCACCATGAGCTGAACAGACCCTTGTCTCTGCTCCCTGGTGTGGACAGTGGGTACTTGCTTACTGTGTGGCCAGCTGAGCTCCGTGTACTTATTATCACCACTCACTTCTCTCTGTAGGAATCACTAATACTGTAACTGAAAATCAAGGATGCTTAGAGTACCTACCATGTGCCAGGACGTGCCCCAGGTACTTCACACACACTACCTCACTCAACCTTCCTGATGGCCGAAGAAAGCGTGTTCTGAGAGGTGATGTCACTTTGTAAAGGCCACATGACAACTGGGAGTCATCTCAAAGTTCCTGTTCTTGTTCCTTATCACTCGGCCTTCTCAATATCCTATAAATGTTAACATGACAATAAGATCTCTCCCTTTTCTTTGATGTTTATTTGCAAGTCACAGACAAAAGCTGCCTCATCACAAACCTAGAAAGGGCTGAGGTTCTGTGGGACACAGGTGCTGGCACTGACAGAGGCCAGCTAGGAAAGAAGCCTAAGAGGAAGGAGGCCAAGGGGATGCATGGCAAAGTTGATTTGGGGCTGGATTGTGCCCCTGCCCCAAGTTTATATAGAAGCCCTAGTGCCCAGGACCTCAGATCATGACTGTATCTAGAAATGGCCTTTAAAGAGGTAAATAAGTAAACATGAAATGATTAGGGCAGACCCTAATCTAAGAAGACTGGTATCCTTCCAAAAAGATTAGGACACAGACACTCACAGAGGGTAGATGTGGAGAGAAGGCAACTATCCCCAAGCCAAGGAGAGAGGCTCAAAGAGAAAGCAGGGATGCTTGGCCTTGAACTTCCAACCCTCACATCTGCCATGACAGTGCTTTAGGACATGTAGTCCACGGTTCTTTGTTAAAGCAGTCTGAGCAGATGAATATGGCCTCTCCCTGCCCTCCAGGGCAGCCCATTGCCCACAGCTCCTGCAGTGTAGACTCAGGGCATCTTTACTCTGGCTGGACCATGGAGGCAGGGAGCCCTCAAGAAGACAGATTACTCTGAGAGACACTCAGGCTGTCTGCCTGGGACACGTGCTATCTCCAGCCTTATCGGATCTGTCTGTACTTGTGATGCCATCCCTTGGGGTGCCATAGCAGCCATTCTACTGTCTGTTGCCCTCCCAACAGGTGCCAATGAGTACAGGAAGTCTGGGGTTGGACACCTACACAGTGGAGATAGAATGTCTCTACAGGGGCACTGGCTCTAAGGATGGTATGAGGGAACTGGAGAGAGGCATGTGGATGCTGTTGTGCTCCAAGCAGAAAATAAAGAGAAGAATGGAAAGGCTAACTCATGTTCAGTTGTGCCAGACTAAATCATGCTCACACACACAAACACCCTCAAACACATACCCATACATGTACACACACATATACGTACATACACTCATACACACACACACACACACACACACACACACACACACACACACACAGAGAGAGAGAGAGAGAGAGAGAGAGAGAGAGAGAGAGAGAGAGAGAGAGAGATACACATATTCACTTACATACACTATATTCATACCTAGATACAGGTCAAATCCCAATGTATGCACACACAGGCATGCACATGTGCACACCCTAGATGACACATATATGCTCTGCTTACACATCTGCTGGGAGCCCACAGTATGTTTGCTGAGTGAACACCCTCCTCGGAGAATCCCTACTTTTCATTCTCCACACACTTGCTCTTTCTGGGCAACAAATCTGCATGCATTGTGCAGCTGTGAAGCGAGTTAGGCAAGCAGAGAAGGGTGCCAGGACAATCTATGTGGCCTAGGGGAAGGGAGGGGAATGTGGTCCAGCTAGTCCACAGTCAGTTTTTGGTGGGAGTGAAGCATGCTCCTAGTGGACTAAGATAAGCCTGCCAACCCTCAGCTCTCCTGCTTGGCTACATCCATTAACCCCTCTCCCCATCTCTGGAGACTTCAGAGGAAGGTGGGAGTATGTAAGATTTTGGCAGAATGAAGGTAAGGTCCACCTCTTCTGTCTATGATGGAGCTGAAAAGGGACTGCCAGAGGGCAAGAGAGAGATGAAGCTGTTTGTATTCACACATTGCAGCAGCTTTGGGGTCCTGATTCACCTCTTCTACGCTTTCTTTTCCTAAGGCTGAGCAGTCTTTCTGAGCCCCTCTCTCTACCTTTCCTGAGAGAGAAGAGTCTGGAGGTGCAGAGCTCAGCCACAACAACCAGAGGGGCTAATCAAGCGGGGCTGGACAGTGATGGGATTAAAGCTGGTGACAAATTTTATTACAGAGCTCTAACCGTGCCCAGATAAGTGTGTGACGAGAAGATAACAACTCAGCCGTGAGCCAGCAGGCCACTGGGGAGCCCTTAACAGACTGAGCCTGTGATGGGCCGTGGCGGGCGTGGTGGGGGGGGAGCCATGTACTGTCTCTTTTCCTAACTGTTGCTGTGACCAAATACCTAGCAAACTGTAACTTAAGGAAGGGTTGATTTATTTTGTCTCATGCATAAGAGATTGCCCTCAATTGCAGAAGAGCCTCTATACTTGGGTCTTTTGGACAATATTAGAAATGGTAAGATTTAGACATTTTGAACTATGAGATGCCCCTGAGCCTTTAAGGATTGGGGATGAAATGTTATGGTTAAAAGTGATGTGTTTGGGTGTCAAGTCAATGAAGGCTGGGGTTGTGATAGTCATCTTCATTGTCAATCTGACAAAATCTAGAATTATCTAGAAGATACACCTTGGAGTGTGGCTCTGAGGGAAATTTCAGGGGGGATTAACTGAATGGGAAAGACCCACTCTGAATGTGGGTGGTAACATCTCATGGAGTGGAGTCCCAGGCTAAATAAAAAGAGGAAAATCCAGCTGAGCACCTGCATTCACCTCCCTGTCTGCTTCCTGACTGCCTAAAGAAAACTAGCTGTCCTATACTTCCTACCACCATGCCTTCCCAGCCAGGATAGACTGCACTCCAGAAAATGGTGAGTCAGATAAACCCTTTGCCAGGCATTCTGCCCCAGGAATGAGAGAAGCACCTGGCACAACCAGGGAGGAGTTCAGGAAGAACCAAAGGTTGCAGGCAAGTAAGACTCCCCCACCCCCACCCCCACCACGCCCACTTGTGTCTCAGGACTATCTTTACTCTGCTGCCCAGAAGACTTTAGGGGAAACTGAGTCACACATTCGTAAAGAGATCCCAAAGAAGCCATATTCCAGCTCCCCACCTCTACCCCCACACAGATGCTCTAAACTTACTCTCTGCACACTGGACCTTGTTGTCTGTATTACATAAACAGAGGGTTTGGAGATTTTCATCCACTTTTTGTGAATGCCAGAAATGACTTATAAAGGCAGTCCATGAATCCGCTGCTTAGCCTGCACATAGACATCATTTATACTAATATTTTACACGTAGGGAAGCATTTCCATCAATTAACACATCACTGAAAGCTGAACTATTGCTGCACTTGCAAATGCCCCACCATCTCAGATTTCTCACTGCTGTGACAAAATTCCAGACAAGAAGCAATGTCAGGAGAAGAGAGGTTTATAGTGCCTCATGGCTTTTTTTTTTTTAGGGGGGGGGTCACAATCCACTGGGGTGGTGGGGAAGGAACAGCAGTGGGCAGGAGCACTGTGCCAGCAGGAGTGTGAGGAAAGCCTTACCTCCTTCCACCTCCAAGAACAGAACACAAATGGGGCAGGAAGAGAACTGGGCTGTACCCCCAAGGCCTAACCTGGCTCCACGATCCCCTTCCTCCAGGAGGACCCTACCTCCCAAAGGTTCTACCACTTCCAAAAACAAGACCACTGGCTAGAGACCAAGTATTTAAACAATGTGAACCTATGAGGGACATTTTACATCCAAACCTGAACTCACTAATGTCCACTTGCTGTCTCAGGATGCAATTAGAGGCTCTACCTTCCATGGAGGGTGTCATGAGCCATGGTATTTTTCTTCAGACTAAGAAAAGCAAATTAGAATTTGATGAGAGAAGTCTTAAGTCACCTATACTTTATGTCCACTTCCCTGGTCTAGTCTATCAGCATTCTTCCATGATGCAACATAATTATCAAAAGGGGAGGAGCAGTTGAGTAGTGGTGTAGTTAGTTATATGCTTCCGGGAGGCAGATTCTATGGATGAGATGAAATCAAGACACAATGTTGCCACAATGTGGCAAGCTGAATAAGGGCCCCCAATGTAGATGAATTTCTAAACAGTCTTATTAAATAAGAAACACAGAGCCAAATACCGGGGTAATAGCTGAAGAGATCAGAGAAATAGTCAATAGCCACAGACTGACCTTATCTTACCACTTTGCTGTAGCTTCCTAAGAGAACTTTTTCCTTTCTAACCTGTGCCTTTATTGCCTTCCTGTTCTGTTTTCTCATTAGCTCTAAGCCCAGCCATATCACTTCTTTGTCACTGCCTGTCTGTACAGACCTCCAGGTCTCTATGGTCGGTACTTGGATTAAAGGCGTGTGTCACCCACACTTGGCTATGCCTTTGAACACACAGAGACTCTGCCTGCCATATGATTGGATTAAGGGCATGTGCTACCACTGCCTGACTTCTGTTTATTGCTTGCTATGACCTCTGATCTCCCCAGGTAAACTTTATTAACATACAAATAAAATACCATATTTCAGCACAAATAAAATATCATCACACCCCAAAGTCATCCATGCCCTGTTATCTGGAACCTTTGAAGGTTAACCTACATAGTCCCTGGTGCAGATATGATTTGACTGAGGACATGGAGAAGGGGAGGTTACCTTATATTAGCTGCATTGATCCTAAATGCAATCACTAGCATCCTCATGAGAAGTGGAGGACAGTCTTATTACACAAGGGAGGGTTGTTTGAAGCTATCAAATTTGTGGTAATTTGTTACAGCAGCTAAAAGGGTACTAATACATCTTCATATTTTTAGGCACTGAACATTCAAAAGCTTGCTTGCATAGGTTTATTTCTAAAACCCATTATACTGTATGGTCTGGAAATGAAAATGAAAAAATTCCCTTTTTAGATATTGAGTGAAGGTGTTTGCCAGTTTTCCCAAATTGTAAGACTCTTTAAAGTGATCTAGTCCAAATTTGGCACTATCCATGAAAATTTAATACATGCAACAACCCAGCAATTTCACTCCTGGGTGTTTCAAGAAAAGAAGTCAATAGAGTCACCAGAAGACCTCAGATCACTCTCATACCCACACAGTAGGACAAAAGACATGGGCTAGCAGAGCATGTGTGGTCCAACCCACATGGTGCCGTGAGGATCAAGTATATAGCCAGTGAAACAAACCAATGCTGTGGGAAGTCAGGAGGCTGGCTGTCCCTAGAGGGGAGGAACTGGGATTTAGGGTACTGGAGGGGACTTCTGGGCAATTTAAGTGTTCGGTTCCTTGATTTGATACAGGCTAGAACGTGAAGGAGTTGAGTGTTTGAAATTTTAGTAAGGTCTGTCTTCGGGATGTACACATGATCCTGTATGAATATGACAATATTGCAGTCTAAGGTGCCCAAGAAACTCAACTTCACAAGTTGTCCCTCTGCCAAGCCCCATCGGCTCACAAAGCTGTATGCACAGAAGAGAGCTGGGCTAAACGCCTCATAGGACAAGCAGAGCAAACAAGGCCTGCCTATTACCATAATTACATCTCCACGAACGTGCAAAGCCTTCATTTTTCCCTTCACGTCTGTAGTGTTGTGGGGACACAGGATGCAATTACAGCCCCCAAATATGTAGCTTAGCAGCCATAAACACATACAACCACACAGGTCTAGGTGAAGCATGTACACTTACACAGCATGGCCAAACCAGACAGTCAGTACAACCTCACCCTGCCTCCTACCACCCTGCCAGGAAGCTCCCTGACCCTTTGGGCTCCAGTCTGAATAATGACATAAACTACTTTGGGGATAAATTCCCCTGAGCAGACCGTTTTTCTGGGGCAGAGCCCCTAATTTAAAAATTGCATGAAGAATCGTGAAGTAAATGCTTAAGTAGTAGCTACTGGCACTGTTTCTTAGCAGCAGGAAGATAACTTATTTTTAATCGGAGAAAAGATCCCTCATTTCTCTTTATGTCAGAACCTCGTTCGGTGGTCACACTCTCTCCTTGAAGAGATGCTAGAAACGAATTGAACCGCAGCACACGTGAAATGGAATGCTGCGATTTTCTTGGCAGTGCAGAGAGGAATTCTGGGAAAGAGCAGCGAGCCATAAGCAGGCCAGAGCAGATTTGATTTTGTAGATTCTGTCTGGGTAAAGCATGTTAGGTGTTAGGGATGTCCAGGGGAAAAGACTGAGAGGGTCCAGCCCCGAGGCTCTTGAGAGTGGTTCCTTTGCCTCGGGCATTTTAAACCCATCCCACCTTCTCCCACAGACATTCCGGTCTCCAGTCAGCAAATCTGACTTGTTCCATCTCAAACCCAAGAAAGCACAGATCGGAAAACAACTCCGCAGCTGAAGGGGTTAGGGAGCCTGACATGAATGAGATGTGCCCTCCACCCTTCGTACAAAACACCCAAGACCAAGTGGAAATCATTTTTAAATTATCTGCTGGTTTTGATGACATTGCTAGCACATCTCCCTTCCAGAAGGAAAGGTAAGTGGAGCTAAGTTGCAAGAATAGCTGATTTTCAAGTTCATGTTTTTACCAAGGAGTGTTCCCACACCCCAATCCTTCTGTGGTCCCCCCCAACACACACACACACACACACACAGTCAACAGTCACAGGGCTCACAATCCAGCCCGCCCACTCCCACCCTAGCCTGTAATAAAGCACAAGGTCCCATCTTTATGGAGTATGTTGTATTCAGTTGGGTAGAACAGCAGGTACACAAGGCAGTGTCTATGTGACATTCCCACCTCCTGCTTCTGAAAGTCCTGGCGTGTGACTTACACAGCGCAAACAATAGCAAGAACTCCTATGGCTGTGTCTAATACAGGCACAATAGGAAAAGAACCCAACTCATAAATACGGCAAATATCTTCAAAACCTGCTTCAGAGGGGGAAAATTAGCTGCATGCACAGCTTACCTCCCAGGGTTCCTTCCCTTCCTGCCTTTCTAAGATTGTAGGTGTTGAAGAACTCTGAGTGAGGCTCCACCCAGTGGGAAGCAAATGGAGTCAGGATAGTTGAAGAGCCTGCTGCTGAGGAAGTGGGTGGAGCCTTCAAAACAAAAGAGAGGTATCTAAACCCCAAATGGTGTGTCACCACAGGCTCTCTGTTCCTCCATTGTCCTTTCCTTCCTTCGCTAGTCAACTTGGTAAGAATGAATCCCTGCTAGTCTCAAATAGTAATAACTGTGAGGATGAAAACATAGATGCATGGAGGGGAGAGGGAGGGAGGGAGGGGAGAGAGGAGAGAGAAAAAGATTGGAATTTAAACATTGCAGAAAAGAGAGCCCACATCAGACCTCCAGGAGAGTCACCCAATCTCTCTGTTAGGCAGAGCAAACAGAAAGCGCTACCAAACGAGTAGAAAGATGTTGGGTCTAAAACAGGCGACTCACAGGAAACATCTTCAATGAAGCAGAGTTGTTATAAGGGGGAAAGAGAGAAAGAAAATGTTGGGGAGTTTCTGTTATTTGTATTTTGAAACAGTGCAGGAGGACTTTTGTTTGAGAAATGAAGTCCAAGTAAACAATGCTTAGGACAGAGGTCAGCAAACTTTTCCTTTAAAAGGCCAGAGTCAACATTAGCAGCTCCAAGGCCAGAGTCTGTTTTGAAATAAGAGTTCCCCCCAACAGTAGCAATATGTAAACAAGTGCAGAGCGTGTTCAAGTGTGAGCTGTCCTCTGCCCTCCTGCATCTAGAGGAAGGACCCGCAGCTGGGGAAGGCGCAGGTGGTCTGAGTGGCTGAAATCAGCATCACTAAAATAGCAAGCAGCCGAAAACATGTGCAAAAATCAGAAGACAGAGAGTGAGGAGAAAGAAGAGAGCGACCTGGATGACCAAACGGGGGTACACACCCACAAGAAGAATCACCCAAGCAGGCTGTGGTGGCTCATGTCCATAATCCCAGCTCTTGGAAGGCTGAGGCAGGAAGATTTCTGTGAGGTTGAGGCTAGCCTGGACTACGTTGTGATTTAAAGGCCAGTTTGGGTTACAAAGAATCACTCGCTCTCTCCCTCCCTCCCTCCCCCTACCTCTCTCTCTCTCTCTCTCTCTCTCTCTCACACACACACACACACACACACACACACACACACACACACACACACACACACACTTCTCCAATACAGGAACAGCACAGAAGAGAGACAAAGATGGGTTAATAATGATAGTAGTCAAACCAGGACCTCTCTGCAGGGAAAATACAGAACTAGAAGGACATATTTAAACGCAGTACAAAAGAATTAAGTCAACCCACATACATATCCTGAAACATGTTTTTGATATCTGGAGAAAGTTCTATAAACCTTCAGACAGAAAAAGAGACAAGATCACCTTCTGAGGGATCAAAATCCAACTTGCCCCAGGCTTCTTCCCTGTACTCACTGCTCAGGGACAATAGAGCAATTTCACAACTTTGAGGGAAGAATCTGTGTTTTCATTTACATGTGAGGTCAACAGAATGACATTCTCAGATGCCAAGAGCTTAAAATTTCTATTACCTGTATTCCCTTCATGGGGTGGGGGTGGGGGGTGTCTTAATAATAAATACCAATCTACCAGTAGACAAATCAAAATTAAGAAGCCACAGGTGGAGAATTACAATGTACTGCAGCTATGAACCATGATATTCTAGTGGAGATGTCAAAACACTTAGTGTGATTTCAATTACAAACGTAGAAATGTCAAAAAAATAAATAAATAAAATAAATAACAATGCTTGCAATGGATGAATGACTATTGAAATTATCACAATATGAAACTACTACTATGGGCCCTAAAAGCTAGATTGTATTATAAGAATTGGAGGGCAGAGAGAGGAGACAGACAGGCATAAAAGTCACAATGTGTGGCATGTGGATCTTAACTTGGAAGACGAGGGAATACGGGCTCAAGCATGCTCTCAAAAACATTAAGTGTAATCACCATGAATTTAAAATAGATGACTACTGTTCACGTCATCAGAGAGGGAGAGCAGAGAAAGTCCAGTCAATCCATGTAACAAAAATGAATGGGGAATAAAAGGGAAATAGGAAGTAAGTCATCCAGAAAAAAAAGAAAAAAAAATCAGAAGACCAGATGATGATGGGTGAAAAAGCAAGGTGTGTACTGTGAAATGTCAACCACTGCTAAAAAGCATAGGTTTGAAGGACATTGATTCACATGAGGAAATATTCACAATAAAAAGTGGTGAGTAAAACATGTGGAATTCACCTTTTGCTGTATTTAAAGTACATGCTCATGGGAGGGGCCGGCACAGGAACACACTTGGAATACGTATTATTTTAATGTGGTAGGATTTCAGGCCATTCATTTTTAACTTTTAAAAGGTACTTAATTATGTGTGTATAAGGGAGTGTATGCATGTATGTGTGGGTATGCATGCCTGTACTAGAAGAGGGTGTCAGATCCCTCAGAGCTAGCTTGTCCAGCCTTTGAGGGATGTCTGGCTTGTTTCAGGGTTCTGAGATCTGAACTCCAGGCCTCATGACTGCACAGAAAGCTCTCTCAACTGCTGAGCTATTGTTTGAATCTTAGATGGTCTTTTAATAAAAAACCCAGAGCTAGATATCAGGGTGAAACTGAAAGATCAAAGAAGCAGAGCAGCCAGCCACTAGTTCTTACCTCTACAAAATCCTCAGCCTAAAGAGAGTGAATTCCTGTTTCTTCGTACTTTATTTACCTTTTGCTACCCTGCCATATTACTTCCTGGGATTAAAGGCATGTGTGCTTCCCAAGCAAAGGCATGAGATCTCAAGTGCTGAGATTAAAGGTGTGTACCACCATCATGGCCTGACCTCTAAGTCTAATTTAGTGGCTGGCTCTGTCCTCCTCAGGCAAGTTTATTGGGGTGCACAGTATATCACCACACTGAGCCATCTCTTCAGCTTCTCAGGCCAGTTTGGTTCATGGTTTTTGTTTGTTTGTTTGTTTCAATGTTCTATACAATCAATATATAATGTTGTCATTATGTTTAAAAAAATCAGTTGACATATAAAAAGTACTTTGAGATTCCAAGAAATCAAACTGATCTATTTGTATAGAAAAAGAAGAGATGAAGAGAATTTGGAAAATACTAGCTTCTGTAGTTAGTTTGATAGTAGATGAACACTACTGCATTAGAACTTAGACCTTTCTTTCTCGTGATGCTTCCACAAAATCTTCATGTTTGAGATTCTTGGAGTTTAGGGATAATCACCAGAGAGCCTTTAATGTGTACTTTGTGGGACACGCTTTACCACCAACAACCCAGATTTATAGGTATAGCCAGCCCTATTTTCAGATGAGGGAACAGAGGCCAGAGAAGACAAGAGAGTCACCTGAGGCCATGTGGCTAGAAAAGACAACTGCCAGGATTTGATCCCAGGTGTCCTGGGCTCAGCTCACATATGACTTCTGGAAATTAGGGAAATATGCTTGGATCTTATCACAATGGGTTTCCAATCTGTCCACTCTGCATTCTGACTTAGGGGAATATCACCATAAAGGTTGCTTGCTATCTTTTTCAGCTAGACCATAAATACCCTAAGGGAGGGGCTCTAGCTCAGAGATGGAGCACGTGCCTCATGTGCATAAGGCTTAAGGCTGAATCCCTACTACTACCAAAATAAACAAAACACAAACACCCTAGAATCTCTTGCAAAGGCCCTGTGAGCCACACAGCATGTGTGCGTCCCACACAGCCTGCTGTTCCTTCTGGTCTAGTTTCAGTGGCTAAAACTGAACTTAAAGTCATGGCAATTCTCTGTATCCCCACTTCCTTCCCTTATGTCTAAGCAGAGTGGAGGGCCAGCAATTTGTCCTGTATATGTCAGAGTCCTGAATACTTCTCCCAACAGGCACAGCATCAGAAAAGAAAAGAAAAAAAAAAAAATCGGTGCTGGCTGTCAGCAAAATGAACAAAATCTTTGTATATGCCTAAAAGGCAGGGGAGGGGGTGGGGAGCTTACCTCTGAATTCAATGTTACTAGGACACAGTTTGCTGTAATAATACCAATTAACATTTCTCCCCCACTTCATAGTTTCTAGTACAGGATAAAAATAGCAGTACACGTGGTATCAAGATGCACACTGTAACAATGGAAATATATTCTGGAAGAGTCTGCTCTGCCTTACCTGGAGAGGGTTGTAAGAATATGGGGGATTCAGGAGAGGACAGAACCATCTAGAAATTAAAGGCCTTTCATGCTCTTCTGATCTGAGTTACCAAGTGCTCCAACAAAATATACCTGTCACATGATGAAATGAAATGGCACTGGACCTGGGATGAGAGGATTTGATCATGGGCACCCATGACGATGCTAGCCGGTCCTGTGGACATGCTTGAGTAAGTAGTATCTCTCAGTTGAATTCTTTATCTGCAAGGAGAATAAGACCTGTGGCCCCCAGTCACACAGCGGGACCTGGCCAGCTATAGCATGCCATTCCAATATAAGAGTAGGTCACTGGGGATGTAGTGACAATAGTGATGTGCTTGCCAACAGAACCTTTTTCTCAATGACCCAAATGACAATGGCCGTGAGACCTCTTTTTCAGCAGAATGCACGGAACTCCAAAAGTACAGGCTTTCCAGGATCAAGGTCAGCAGACATTGTTTGAGATCTTGACCAGAACTCATGTTCAGCAATCATATCTCCCTTACATGTGGGTCTTCAGGGATGTTTCTCAGATAAAAATGTCTCTGTGTAAGGCCAAAAGGCACCTTTTCTCATAGTTGGGGTTCAGCTGGGAGAAAGAATGGATGGTGTGTCTTTGGTTGGAATCACCAAGATCAGAGCAAGCTAGCCCCAGGAGCCTCCTTGCCGCTTCGCATGGGATGTAATAGGCAACACTGCAGAAGTCCCCCTTCTTTTCACTATCTCTCCTGCATGTTTCTCCCATTTCCAGGCCTTACCTAACAACACGGATACAACAAAGGCCCCCATATACCTCTGGCCTTGCTTGGGTCAAGTATCCTGACATCTGGATTCCTTTACCTACAACATGAGACTCATGGCCCCTAATTAATAAAATGTGCCATTTAAATGCATATCATGACTGAATCCAAGCCACCTATAAGACAAGTAAGTATGTTAAGGTAGGGCTTGTGCTGTATGGGGTCCTCTGAGCTCTATGAGGTGTCTAAAGTTTTGGGGTAAGGAGGAAGTCAAGGAAAAAAGCTCTAAAAACATCTTCTACTTCCCACCTTGAAATTACTTTCATTAGTTCTATGTCTGGCTTCCAGATAAGATGTTACAGGAAGAAAGCATTCTCTCTAAAATCCTTCATAATCTTTGGTCCTAAGGCTAGTCAGGATCATGTCCAAAAGAAGTCTAGGGAAAGAGCCCTCTGGTTCCTACATAGAGAAAAGACACCCAAGGGCCTTCTCCCCCACCCAAACAACCATGGTTTCTTTAACAGAAAACTATAGTCCTACCAGAACAGTGTCCAGAGCTTCTCTGGACAGGTGGCCTCGATACTTGAGGACAAGGAGTTTTCTAGTTCACAGGATAAGTCCTTCTACCTCTTCATGTACTGTGGTCCCAGGATCATAGAGAGGAGGACTGTCAGCTCAAGCCAGAGGAGCCCAGATGAGGAAGCATCTTCTCACACTTGGAAGGGGACCCAACAGGTATGGTGGGCAAACATCAAAACACAGAGAGACCCAGAAGAGGCAACCTGTTCCTGGGAAGCTGGAGAAGATGGCTGGAGATGCCCTAGAAACCTGTCTGCAGCTTTGGAAAAAACAGAGATTTGGGAAGGGAAGACTAGTGAAGCAAGGATGCCATCATGGAGCCAGAGAGCATGGCTTCAAAGAGGTTACCATGGTTCTCAACCTGTGGGTTACAACCCCTTAGGGGGTGTCGCATACCAGGTATTGATGTAATGATTCATAACAGTAGCAAAATTACAGCTATGAAGCAGCAACAAAGTGATTTTATAGGTGAGGGTCACCACAGCATGAGGAACTGTATTAAAGGGTCTCAGCATTAGGAAGGGTGAGAACCACTGGGTTAGAAAGAATCTGGGTAACAATAGGTTACCATGCCACCCTTAGCCCTGACCTCAGCATGGGAAGCATCTGGAGGCTACCACACTGAGAACATTTATCAGCCCAGCTTTTCCCCATGAGAGACTAAACAGCTAGAAGCCATTCTTCAGTTAGGCCAGGAGTGGTCCTGTATCATTAATTGATGATGGAAGACCGTGGGGCAAAGAGGATGTGAGAGAAGGGACCAGCTTCAGTCAAGTAGATGATACTTCCTAAAGAGAGGGAATGTTTGACATTTTTTAGAAGCTGCAGGCCTTTGGCAGGCCTTCTTATAAGCCTCAGCCCAATGGGACATGACAGGAACAAGCCTGGGCTCTGTCCCAGACCCTGCATTTGAACCCTGCCTCTATCGCTATACCTGTGTGGCTTATATTGGCTATTTAACCTCTCTGGGCCTCAAGTGCTCTCAGAGGCCTGTGGTAACAACAAGTGTATCTACTTTGTAGGTTTGTTCTGAGCACTCGAAAAATTAGCATATGCAAATCACTCACAGCAGTGTGTATAATTAATAAGACCAAAACACACATTGACCACAGAGATTAGATTACCCCTCTTTTGGGGGGCTCTTTTGGGTTCAGTCCTGCTAATTAAGGATGGGAGGGGTTAAATAAACTTGCTGGGGTAGCAGAGAGGGTATGAACAGCACCCCAAAACAATCTTCTCTATGTGACTCTTCTTCTGAGGGTAACGCATAACCACAGATACAATTGACCATTCACAGCCTCCTGGGTTTCCTGGATTATCAGGAGACTTCTGAGGGGGAAATCACTTGTCTGAGATGCTTTTGAACTTCGTAGGCAAACACTCACCATCCTTGCCTCTCAGGTGGCCTTGTAATCCTTAGCAGCTCCCTAAACAGCCCTGCCAGGTAAGTCACCCACTGTTTCCTTTGCACAGGGAGAAGATTTGAGATATCCTGAGAAGTTATTGGTGTTCAAGAGTTGGCAAGCTCCTGATTCATCAAGGAGTTGGCTGTTATGAGCCTCCCCTCCAACCCCACACCTCTGCAGGAAGGCTGGTCTTGGGGTAAACTGAGGTGGGAGGTGATGTGACCTACAATTTAGAGGCCGTGGGGTTTGCATTCCTTTTAGAGAGCTGACTTAGCCATACTCTCTTATAAACAAAAGTCACCCAAGAGCTCGGGTTCTTCCCCAGTACCATATGCTATCTCCTGCAAGGAGCATGTGAACAACCTTGGTCTTAGGATGTCCCTGTTTCAGATAACTTGGCTCTGGGATCTGTGACTCCCAAACCTGGGTCAGCTATACTCACCAAGGCTCCCTGGAAGGTAAGATTCCCAAACGTGTGTTCTGGATTTTAAGACAGTGGGAAAATCAACACAGAGAGCAGCAGCACAGTAACTGCCCATGGTCTGGAGAGAATGTCCACATAGGGGGCACGAGAGAAGGGGCTTTCTAATACTTCAGATGTCCTTGTTATTCAGAACAGTGGTGCTCAAGTAGTAGCATACACTATTTGGGGGTTACTAGAAGTTTGGCTTCTTGGCCCTGGACCCCTCAGGTCACTTTGTAATGTCAAGGTGCTCCAAATATCTCAGACCACAAGAAACTCCTGATCCTATCAACAAGATCAGACAGACCACCGATCAGCTCTCATGTGCTCATGCACACAAGGGCTCCAGTTGATTTCTTAGCTGGTTCCCTGGGTATACCAAATCCATTCTCTGATCACTCTCTAGGTCACTGAGTTGGAAGAGTTTCTTCTGCTCCTTAACTCTGGAAAAAGTGGCACACACCTTGGTCACCTCATTTCAACTGGGCCTAAGACAGCCCTGAAGCAATTATGTCAGTGCTAGAAAAAGATGTACATTCCATCTGCCAAGGCTTTAAACGATGTGCGCACACACCCTGCATAGTGTTAGAGACTCAAAATACAGCTCGTGTTTGGAGGCATCACTAATGTTCACACACGTACATCTAATATTCTGTGCAAACTGCTTTTCCAGATATTGTTAATGCCAGGCACTCTCAATCCCTGTGAACTCTGGGGGGAAAAAATGATCAGACCTCCCAGCCAAACAACTCAGGTCAAATGCAGAAGTTCTGGGGTAACGTGAGAAAAGGTGGAAGAGGTAGCTAGAAGGGCCCCTTTGAGGGTTAGGACACTAGCCTTCTCTGCCTTCTACTACAGAAGTGACAGAAGCAGAGGGAGACAAGAGGAGAGGCAGAGAAAGGCTGAGAATAAGTGGCTATAAATGGCAGGCAGGTCCCCTCAAGCTTTTCCAGGAACAACCTCCCTACACACACGTACACTCTATTTATGCACACACTATTACACATTCAAGCAGAAAAGGGATTACATAACATGTCAGCTGCTCATTTCCATAGGCCTGACCGAAATGGAGTATACTCAATCTTGTGAGTACAGAAGCCCACAGCTAGAGTCCAGGGCCTTCAACCAGCACTGAGAGAACAAGTTTCCTCCCTGGAGCTCAGAAAGCCCTGAGAGGCCCAGAGGATCCAGCTTGGAGGCCTACCTGAGGTATTAGTACCAATGGCTTCCTCGTACACTCCATATTTGATCTACAGGAAGTGGGTATTTAATGTAAAGACATACTAAGTTCTGAACCCCCCTCTCCCTGCCCCACACTGTCCACAAAAGGACATGGATCTTGAAGTTTGTGCATAAACAAGTACATGACTACCCTGGATATAAAGTTTATTCCTCAGGAGAATTGGAGTAAGCCCACTCCCCTCACAGGGCTGCAGTGAAGTCCTTAGGCTGTGCATGTCTAAGCTGTTGGTGGCATAGGACTCAGCAGACAGCAGTTGCTTGCTGTTTTTGTTTTCTATCTCCTCTTTTCCTTCCCCCAGCCCTGAGAGATTAAAAGTGCTCTCTGCCTCTGGAGCAGAGCTGGCCTCAGTTTACCTGGTGGTAGAATAGCTCTTCACTCCAATGATTGAAGTATACTTCCACCACTTGTCCAGAGTACTTACCGATCCCCACACAGGGCTCAGCAACCAGGTTTGAAAAGCCAGGCAGAAGGCACAGTTTCAATAAGAAAACAGTCTGCGGTCTTTGTTCCAATCTGCTTACACAGAGTCCGTCTACCTGCTGGGCCCACCTCACCTCGCATCACAAGAACTGAAAGGTTCAGAGATCTAGTAAGCCATGTCTTGCTTAGTGATAAATGTTAATACAGCAGCGACGCCAGGAAAGAGAGGAAGAAGCAAAAACAAACTCTGCCAACAGGAGCCTGGACATCATGGTTTCCCGTGACAGTAAATAACCAAGGTCAGAGGAGACTCACTCCCTTTGAGGGTGGGGACATCGCCTGCAGCTGACACTTCCAGTCTTGCATGCTGATGCTATCTACCCCAGGTCTTCCCAGGGAGCTGCCCCACAGACAGAACACCCTGTGTCTTACAGAATGCAGACCATGGTGAGATCTCTAAAAGCTTTCATTCCGAAATCTCTCCCGACACCAAGAGAAAGCCTTCTGTCCTACACACAGTGAAAGTAAAGTCCAGTCAGTGAAACTGGGAGGCCTCTTACTCAATGCCCAAGATAGAGAGACCAGAGCCAATGTTTCAACTGGGGTGGCTTGATGGCTCAGTGGCTTAAATCAGAGAACCCCAAATACTGTACTTGAGAACCACAAAAACTTCGGCAGGATTCTCCATCTTTGTAAAAACTTTCCCTACTGTCTCTATGTGCTCTCCAAAGGCACCTCCCGAGCTGTCCAATCTCACTCTCTCCCTGGTAATTCCCAGGGATTTTACAAGAACCTCTGTTGTAGGAAGAATTGTGACTCCCCGAAAGATGTCTAGACCCTAATCTCACTGTATGTCACCTAACGTGCCAAAGGGGACTTGGAAGGTGACAAGGTTGAGGACCCTGAAGTGAGGAGAGTACCCTAAATGACACAGACAGGCATGCGTAGATCACACCAGGGTAAAAGCACAGACTTCTTCCTGGCTGTAGTCACAGGGAGCCATGACAACAGAAGGCAGTAGGGAGACTCAGTGCTGCTGGTTCTGGGGATGGAACAAGAAGGCCCTGGCCAAGGAATGTGAGGGCTTCTAGTAGCTGGCAAAGGCCAGGAAGTAAAGTGTCCTTAAACACCCCCCAAAAGGAATGAGGCTGCATTAGCACCTTGGTTTTAGCCCAATGACACCTGTGTGGCATTCCGACCTTCAGGCAAGTTAAGAGAGCAACATTTGCTTTAACTCAGCAAACACCATTAGAAAATTAACATACTGCTGGGCCATGGTGTGGCAGGTCCCACCCTCCCCATGTCCTTAGAGTCCCCAAAGGTGCTACCGACTAAGTTTTCCCAGCAGGAAAGCTCTTCTGCCTGACTTCTAGGGATGACCTGGGAGTCAGCTCTCCTTCAGCCCCTGCCAGGGATCAGAGTCCTGTCTTCCTCTCTAGTTCATGGGGCTCTGGTTCATTAAAAGACCCATCGTCTCTTGTTACCAATTCCTGGGACCCTTGGAGAGCTAAATTATTTGTCAAAATGGGAGTCCACAAGTGCCTTGGGGAGGGGACAAGGAGGCACAGAACTCTCACTCCTTGGTGCCCCCCGCCACCCACCTCATCACACTTCCTGAATTAGGCAGCAAATGACTACATGAAGACAAAAACAGATCAGGAAGTGTGTGTGTGTGTGTGTGTGTGTGTGTGTGTGTGTGTGTGTGTGTGTGTGTGTTGGCTCACCTTGCCTGGCACTCTCTACCCTGTTATTTGCATACTTGTTTAATTCTCAGATTCTTAAATACACTGCGCCATATGGAACCACCAAGCAGGACATACCTGAAGCATTTCAAGCACTGTCAGCTCAAACAAGCACCAATGCCACTTCAGTGGGCATGAGTCTCTCAGCACCTGCACGTGGCAGGAACACTCAAGGAAACTAGCATCAAGCCCAAGAAGTCTGGAACCAACCTGGCATTTCTTCCCTGCCAGATGCACTTCACTTTTCTCATTCTTGCTTTTAACTAATTCCCCCATATTTTCATTTATTCATTTATTCATTTTGATACAGAAAGGTCTTTCTAAGTGCAAATCCAGATCCTGCCTTGCTCAGAAAGATTTTCCTCCCTGACCCTTGCTTGTTTGTTTCAATGTTTATCCTGGTCATTTGTTCCCAACATGAATTAGCCATCTCTAATGGATCATTTACACCTGCCCTTCCTTCCTACATCAGGATCTTTTCAGTTTCTTCTGTATCATCTCACCTGAGTTTCAGGCTGACCCTTTAAGTTGCCAAGATCTGCTGTGGACAGAAAAGCTTATTTCTGATACAGAGAACCTTGGGGAAAATAACAGGGCGGGGGGGGGGGGGGGCTGTCTAAGGAAGAAAGCAAGCCCCTCACACCAGACAACAGTGACCACAGCAAAAGCTGGAGCAGATCATTCCGGAGATCCGCCCATCCCCCTTCTAGCTGACGACCTCCCAAGTCAGCCAGGGGGCCCTGGAACCCAGTTCCGGGCTGTCAGCAGAGATAAATTTAGCACCAATGATCTCATCCTGCAGAACAGCCTCAGGCCCTCAGAGTGCTCAGGGAAACATCACTTGGACAATCCGAGAAGTGACAGACATTACTGGCCCCTACAACCTAGGTGGGTAGGCCAAAGGTTCCCTGAAGAGGAACACTAAGCCCATAAAGAGCAGTGGCCAGCAGGTGGCAGGCTGGGGGACCTGAGACATGGATACCCTGCTCTTCCCAGGGTCTTCTAGACCTGGCCACACAGTGCTGAAGACTCATGGCAAGTCCACAGATATCAACACTGAGATCCAGATGAAGAGCAAGCAAGGGCAATCGTTCCCACTGCCGAGTCATGGCCGATGTCCCAACATGCCCCTCCAGACCCCATCAGGACACTATGTGGTGGAATATTTATAGATCCAACAGTCGGCACAAGGCAGAAGGGGGTGGAGCTCATTGCCTCTGTCTCCTGCCAACAAGACCAAAGCCCAACAAAGGGACTGTCCTTTGTCCTTTGCAGAAAAGAATAGAAATCCGTCACAAGTGCAAACCCAGTTCTTCCACCAACAGGAGCTTCTCTTTTTGTGGCTCTGCACTGGAGTTTCTTGCTTGCCCTGCTACTGACTTGCTGATTAGTCCCCTCACAGTTTCTTAGTGTGTCTCCAAGTTAGACTTTTGCCCTGATGATTCTGAAGGAAACCATTTGTGAGAGTTCCAACATACCCCAAAAGCAGCCATGGGATAGTGCTAGGGAGGTTCTTCAGCTGGGATGAGGTTTCGTGGCCACTGCCTCTGTAACAAAGGGACAGCTCCCCACAAACATTTCTAATGGAGGATGGCATAAGGGTAACTCAGGAGAATGTACTTGACTCTTGCCAAAAAGAAGGAAATGGACTTCTAAATGTGAAAATAAACAGCTACTTCCACCCAAAAGTACAATCCATATTATGCTATTAAAGGTGATGGGCAGTGATGGGGAATAAATGTTGTCACATAAGAAAGGCCAGGCTTACATCTAAACACACCAAGGCCACCCCCATGTCAGTTTCAGTCACATTAGAGGAAATCAATTCCAAGAACAAAGGCTCCTGTCTGGTCAATTCCATCCTGGTAAACCCCCAGGAAACAGAATTGAGGGGTTATCAGAGAAATCAAAACACACTGAGAATTTGAGGTGACCACCAAACTATAATTCTTTCTGTCAGGGTGGCGAAAGCATTGTTTCAAAAGGCAGGGAAGTTCTACGGTCATGGGAACAGGGTGGGACGGTGTCTTTCTCAGTGAAGAGTTCAGACAAAGCTACAAAGATAAGAGGCAAGATCCAGAGCCAGGAGAAGACTAGGAAGACATTTCAGCCAGTGGAAAAGCCCTTAAGGTCAGGAATGAGAGAAAAGAACAGGGGAAGGGGTCAGAACCACAGTACTAGGTCAAGGTCATACCACCTGGGATCCAGGGACTTTGGGGGAAGAAATAAAATTGGTTTGGATTGTGCTGCATTTATCCTAAAAAGTCAAAATGAGATAATTCTTTCTGTTCTCTTAATTAAATGCTAGCTCATGAATCTAGGACCTGGTTTCCAGGCTACAGGATGTGGAGGAGGGAGCCTGGTGTCTCAGCTGCACATGCGCTGCCTGTCTCCTTCTCCCAGGTCATTGGCTCCAGGCCTCCAGGCTCAACACCTCCCTCACAGGAGCTCATCTAGGGATCCAGGGTTGCTCAGCTGAGTCACACTGCCTCTTCTTCCTTAGGATACACACCGTGCAATGCCCCCACCCCAACCCCAATCCCACAAGGGCTGGTTAAGGCATCTATTTGGAGCACCTGATTGTCCCCTGGAGCCGCTGATCTCTGGGGACTTTCTACACTCTGTTGTCCTACCTTGCTTAAGTTCACCTGGCTGTTTCTATCCAAGGAGGTTGAAGTCAGTCCTTAGAAGTATACTAAACAAAGTCATGGGGATTGTCACTATCCTCTTTACTGCTTTTTTTCTCCTGCTGTATCAAAAAAACAAAAACAAAAAACAAACACTCTACAGGGCCTGGAGAGTAGGTAAGAGCACATGGTGTGCAAGCGTGGGGACTTGAGTTCAGACTCTTAGCATCCATGGAAAAGCTGGGCATGGTATGAACATCTGTAGCCCCAGTACAACCTTAGGGCTCACATGCCAGTTAGCTCAGCTAAAACAACCCAATGAGCAGCAGCAGGCTCAGTAAAAGATCCTGTCTCAAGGGAATAAAGTGAAGAGCAAGTCACCTGACATTCTCCACAGGCCTTGTCACACACTTGCACACACACCTGCCCCCCCCAGGTGTATGCACACACACACACACTCCACCACACACATTCACATGTACCCACACACATACACACATGTACTAAATAAGTAACATTCTACAGCTTCCTCACAGGAGGAAAAGGCTGGAACATCTGGGTGATCAATTTGTCTCAAACCAGAAGTGCAGCCGCAAAGTTGAAATTTCCCAATGATCACGTGATTTCCACAAGACCCAGGTTTGCTACAAACAGTTCAGAGGCACAGCCAACTGCAGATACAGACCCAATCCCCCTCTTAGGTACCAAGAGAGCTGGGGTGTCTTAGCTCCAGGAGGCAGGGGGATGGCATTCACTGACACCCGCTTTTCTTTCTCTTCCTTGGGGAACAATTGCCATGACCACCAAAGCAAATGCATTGTTTTCCTATTTTGAGCTTTTTTTTTTTTTTTTTTTTTTTTTTTAAGACTGCTGGAGCCCACAGGAGACAGGACTCTAGCTGCTCCTGGCTCTATCTCCCAAGAGCTGGGATTGCAGGTTTGTGCCACCACACCAAGTTTATGCAGTGCTGGGAAACCAAACCCAAGGCTTCCCTCATGCTTCAGGCCAGCCTTTGTTTTCCTATTTTTAAATTGCTCTTATGAGCAGCTAACAGCTCTGTATGTGGTGTGTGAGCATACACTCATGCCCATGAACTTTTAGGGGGAAATGAGAACAAAGAAAGGGAAACCCCTACAGAGAGTAAGCAACAGAGAAAGAGAAATGGACTCCATTCCAGCTTCCTGCCCAGAATCTGCCGTGAGCCACAAGCTGTCACTGCATCCCCTATTCTATCCCCACCCACCCAACTACTTCCTTTCACCTCTGCTCTAGACAGAGAAAGAGTTCATTCAAAAGCAAAGGTCTCCTTCCCCCATCCCCAGACCCAAGTCCCTCAAAAACAATCAGATTTAAAGCAGAGAGATTAAATTATCACTAAGCTAATTATGGGAATCACACTTAGGCTGGCTGCTGGGAAGCGAGGTCAGCAAGCAAAAGGCACGAAAATTAAAGGCAGATGCAGGAAGCACTTGAAAAAAACCAAGTGGGAGACCCATTACCCCCTCCCCCAACCAGGAGGAAGAAGAAACCACTCTGATGTCAGAGACGCTGTCCATCTGGGCTATTGTCAGAGCATTTGGCAGTTAAATGGCTGTACTCTGTCATCATCTCTAGGCCAAAGTGGGCTTGAGTCAGAGGTAAGCTGATTAGATGGTGGGCTGCTAATTTCCCAGAGAGGGTAGAAGGGAAGTAGTGGCTGCATCTAAGAGGGGTAGAGCCCAGGGCCACCAGGCCCAGGCTTAAGATGCAGAGAGAGGATCTTGCACATGGCTACATCAGGTGACTGTCGGTCTGTCTGTATGAGTCAAGTCCATGTGCATATTCATAAGGATGAATCCTCAGGGAGAGAGGGAAGGCAAAGCTATGCCATGATGCATAAGAGAGCATGTACAAGCACGTGCATGTTGACCTGAAAAGGTAAAGCGTTTAGAAAGAATCAGAGGGTGCTTCCCAGCAAAACTGCAGGAGAGCAACAGCTCTCTGAGAATGTGTGGTCCTTATGGGGACCCTCACAGTGTTGTTATTGGCTCAGTGGTGAGCATCCCAGTGAATGTTGTTTCAGTGCGTCTTTGGGCATCATCGGTGTTGTGCAGAATAAACACACTGTGGCCAAAAATTTGGCCATTCAAGGAATAAACTTCAGAGCTAAAAGTCTGCTTTTCTCCATCTGCAGGCTGGCTTCCTCCACTCAGGGTCCAATGCCCTTAGACTTGTGTTCTAGGACTGACAGTAGGCTTCCTGTCCCCAGGAAGGCAGCAAGCACAAAAGACAATCCTAGTGGTATCCAGAGTGAAGTTCTGGAAATTGTAGTCAACTGAGGCAGTTCAGAGGGAAAGTGAGAGGATCTTTGCAGGTTACATTACTTAGGGAAAATTAATTTGGGTGGTTCTATTTAATTGTAGGTAAAAGAAATGATTCAATAAATTTGGATAATTTAGTTATCCAAAAGACATCTGCTGAACACAGTCTAATCAATGCATTTTAGTCAGAACACACCCTCAATCTCAAGGAAAACTAAATTTGGGGAGATACAAACACCCAGAGCCTGACTAATGGAAGAAAATGAACAATTTTGGTACAGTTTCAGGAGGCAAGAAGAGTAAATTACAAACAAGCTGTGAGAAATCAGTTTAATAAAAATATCTGCAACACGGTCTCTGGAGTTGATGACATACAATAGCCATATCTTCTCCTCAGAAAAATCTTCTCTAGTTTTGACCAGGAGTTCTTTAACTCCAGAAACCCCTGGCACATCCTAGCCCGATGAACATACTTTTCCCAGCTGATGCTCGTGATTGTAAGATGGAGAGCAAGCTGTGCTGACAAATTTTCTCTATCCTCACCTCACCCTACCCCCCACATACAAAGAAGGCCCCTTCCTGTGGTGGGGTTAGCCTTCCTCCTCACTCTGGCATGGTCCGTGAACTAGAGGACAGGCAGTCACCTGCGAATCTGTGTCTTACATTGGCATGTCCCACACAGGACCTTAGTTTCTGTTCCCAACAAAGTGGATCAGGGCTTCTGCCAACCCTAGGTGCATATGAACATGAGCTGGGAATAACCTTTGTTGCTGAAGGTCACTTAAATTTGGGAGTCATTTGTTACCTCAACTTAATTTAGCCTAAGCTAGCTGATACACCCTTACAAACCTGCACAGACAGACGCTACAAAAACGGCAACCACTTACAGTCAATCTCCAAATATATTTTTTCTACCTGCATGGATTCATATCTCCTTAGGCAATTTGGTGGTTGTGGGTTCTCATGTAAGAAAGTGCTTATATGCAACAAGAAAGAAAGATCAGCTTTATCAATGAGCTGTGTTGTCCATTTGAAGAAAGTAAGCATGCCTTTCTTAATTTATTTCATTTTGCTGGGTAACACATTCCTTTTAGAAAAGAAAGCTCAGCTACAAATGTTGAAGCTTATTGCCTGTAATTTCTGGGTAATCAAGACATGACTAAATAAAAATTCATATTGATAACACGGATTCATCACAAGGCTATTAATTCAAGAAATGGATTATTCATTTTAAAAAAGCATTCACTGGCTTCCTTGAATGAATCTACATTCTCCCACCCAAAAGCCCATCAACTGCTGTAGATGAAGAAGCCCAGTGCCTAGCTGAGGCAAGGAAGCAATGTCAGCTCAGCCAGCATCCCTTCCACTTAGCCCTGTCCATACCAGGTGGGGTCCAGTATCTCAGAAGTCACAATGGCTCCACCCAGCTGGGCACTGAGGGCCATTTATAATGCAAGGTCAGGTCCACATGGGTTTATCCCATCCTGCTCAATCAAGCCTCACTGGATCTAAGAAAGTCTCGTCTGAGTGAGGCTTATAAACATCTTTTCCTCTTCCTAATCAGGCATGACTGGAAAAAGGCCCAAAACAAATTTGATCATAAACACTAAATAAGATATTCCGAGCTGGAGAGATAACTTAGTGGTAGAGAGCTTGCCTCGCTATGTGCAAGGCCCTCAGTTCAACCTCCAGCATTGAAAAGAATATGTATGTAAATAGATACATCTATTTATGCTAACCTGACATATTTAAATATGATTGTGATCACATGCAACTTCTTAGAAACCTATTTGCCCATCAAGAACACCTGTAGTAGGGGAATTTTTTTTCCCTTCATAAGAAAGCAGGTAAATTAATTTAGTTATCACAGGAGACAATTTTGATAACTTATTAAAAAGACCAAGTAAAGAAGAAATTTCAAAGTTGGGTGGAAAGGGATGGGAGGGAAGTAATAGGAAGAGTTACAGGAGGGGTGAATATGTTCAAAACATATAGGGAAAAATTCTCAAAGAATTGATAAAACACTCCTTTAAACAGACCCAGTCAAAGTTGAGTTATTGTCTTACAGATCTTTAGAAATGGACCAAAGGCATCTAAGCACCATTGGTTTTGACTACACACACACATACACACACACACACACACACACACACACACACACACACACGCACACGCACACGCACACACATGCATAGATAAGGATGCCAACAACATTCCAGGTACCTTGCTGTCAGCAGCTCAACGGCTTGCACTGGAATGTCCCATGAGGAAGACCTAGAAGCGTCAAGATGGCGCTTAAGTTTACACACAGCACTGAGAGCAAGTGGCAAGGTGGCTTCAGTACCATCCTGTCTTCTCATGCCCTGCTATTCCAAGATGCACTCACATGTGCCCGGTCCCTCTGCCCCAGCCACTCCCATCGATCTTGGTGGGGAGGGAGCTGTGGGTGGATAAGTAGAACTCCATCACTTTCCCTTGCAAGCATTTTGCCTACAAAGTCTCAGAACACTCAAGAGAGACCAGAAGGAAAACTGGGATCAGGAAAGGCACTAGGGTTGCCATGTTTTGGTACTGCCAAGAAGGAGGTGGGTAAGCCCTGTGACCACTCTTACCCTCTAACAGACCTGTTCCTTTCTGGCCTTTCCTAAGGGTACCAAATATACTCAGCAGTCCAACCACACAGACCTGGGCCTCCACCCAGCTGCTCCAGGAACAGAGGATGTGAGAAGTGTGGTCTTCCCTCTTTACCTTAACAAGCCTCAGACTTTACTCTGAGTAGTGGAGGTCATGCCTCCCAAAATGGACAGTGAGCATGTATTGTGGGAGATTCTCTTGCTCTTTCAGAGTCTCTGGAGTCTTAAAACACGTACAGTTGACTTTAAAAATATTTATATAAATAACTTTGAAGGTCTCGGTACATGACTTAGTTGGTAGGATACTTGCCTAGCACGCACAAAGCCCTAGGTTCGATCCCCAGCACTGCATCAATCAGCCATGATAATGCATGCCTATAATCCCAGCACTTTGGAAGTAGAGGCAGAAGGATCAGAAGTTCAAGGCCATCCTCAGCTACATAGTAAATTTGAGGGCAGACGGAGCTACATGAGACCCTGTTTCAAAATAATAAACAAATAAATTTTAAAGGAATTGTGCAAATACATTCCTGAAATGTAGCCTCTTTACTATCGACTCACATTGTCCCCTCCAGTCTCACAGTCTGTTCAAGACCTCATACAGCCATTGCTGCCTTCGATTTTGTTCAACCCACATCAGTCCTGACAGATGAATGAGGATAAGGCCTGTGAGTAGATCTTCCATGCATTAAAAGAGCTAGGAAGCTGGGCGGGGCATTTAGAAATAGCAAGAAGGCTGGTTGTCTAACTGTGGAGAGAGGCTCACAATGACCAGTAGCCACACGGATCCAGGACCACACAGATCCAGGACCATGCATCAGACCTCTGACCCTTGCATAGCTGTCATGATAAGTAGAAGCAGCCATCTTCCAAGGGAAGAAAGACAGGGACCCTGGGTAGCCTGCCACAGGCAAAAGGAGCAAGAGCCACAGTGCCCCATGGAATGCTGAGTGGGAGCATTTAAATAAGAAAGCAAAGAACAAGCAAGACTTGAGTGCATCCCAGGCCACAAGGCAGTGGAAAGAGGGAAAGCAGAGCTTGCTGTTTCCTTCAAACTATGCCTCCCCCAGCCTCCTGAGGGGCTGAGATGGGGTGCAATAGCTCCTGGATAGGAAGTCATGCTAGAGGGAGAGGAGTAATAGGATGTGAATGGCCCCCATATATGGCACTGAAATTTAGCCAAGGCCCTTACGAACTCAAGCATGCTGGTACAGCGAGACCCACTAAAGCGCTAAGCAGGACAAGTTTCTTCAGCAGGTCCAGCCATTTGTACAGGGCGTTGGGCCAGGGACAGTGATGAGGTGAGATTTGTTGTTTTTGACATTGAGACTGAGAGGAATGGGATGCTTCAGGGAGATGCATCTGCCAGACTTTGTAGGTTACATTAAAGAGGCTAGCATTTACAGACAGGAAAACCAGTTCCAACTGCCCAAGCCAGAGCTGGGCAGAGAGAAAGTGCAAAGTTCTGGTAAACATGGCTATATGGACCAGATACACAAGCCAGGAGGACTACCTCCCTCAAGGTCCTGGAGTGAGACTCAGCCCCTAGCCAAGAATTCAGCCAGAGGCAAAGCCCAGGGTCTTCCCATATAAACAAAACAAGGGGCAAACTTTAGACTAAATAATATAACCACAGGAGAGTCAGTTAGTAGTGCCCACATGAGCAAGGGGCTATATATACTATGTCCCAAAAAAGAAATACTGAGGATCATGTAAGATGATAAATGTGTGGGGAAACAGGTAAACAGATGCTGCTTGGTGTACAAGGTGCCTATCCTACCCTCTTTGCTGCTAGCCAGCCACACACCTGACTAGAAGCCAGAAGCCCTCGTCAGAAAGCTGGAATCTTCATGACCAACAGAGCTGTTGATTTGAAGATGGACTTTTGGTCATATCCCTCACAAAGCATCACTATCTCCCTAGGTGAACTGCACCTGAGCTTGCCCCTCCCCCGTGGGGAAAGTGTGGCACACTTGTTTTGGCTTCTGCCATTCATCCTGACTCTCTATGCATGTGCCATCAAAGGTTCAGGATCCAGAAGACAGAGCAGAGCCGGAACACCATTGTTCACTAAAAATTAACTTGAAGATGAAAAGTATTGGTTCCAGCCCCCCTAGTGGCCATGACTTCAATGTTAGTGTGGTAAGTGGCCTCCACAGTGACCCTTGGGGATCCCCATCATCTCCTGGTACTCATGGCCTAAAGGAATCCCTTCCCCTGAATTCGAACCCATGTGATGGGTTTCTGACAGCCAAAGTTGGTAAGATGTCATTTCTGAATCAGATTCCAAAGAGGTATGATGCTCTCTCTCATGCTCTCCTCCTACCCCCTTCCTCCCACTGATCTGGAGAAGAAGCTCTGTGCTTTCTTAGTGTGTAAACAGTCTTCATGAATGGGCCCACAGAGTAGAGCTGTAACCTCCAGTGAGGACCTGAGTGTCCCTGAAAATGGATCCTCTACCATTCAGGCCTTGAGTCACGAGACGACTGTAGTCCTACCCAACGTGTGGACCTCAGCCTGAGAGTGTGTAAGCTAAGCTGTACCTGAGTTCCTGATTCCTGAAAATGACATGGTAACAAATATTGTCCTGAACCCTGGGCTTGGGGAGAGTTTGTTACACAGTTAGAAGTGAGCAACACGCTTGTGTCTTCTGAACCAGGATAGAAGGTCTGGAATTAGTGTGGGAGAAAGTGCTTAAAAAGAAAATATCGCCGGGCAGTGGTGGCATGTGCCTTTAATCCCAGCACTCGGGAGGCAGAGGCAGGCAGATCTCTGTGAGTTCGAGGCCAGCCTGGTCTACAGAGTGAGTTCTAGGAAAGGCACAAAGCTACACAGAGAAACCCTGTCTCTCAAAAGCCAAAAAAAAAAAAGAAAGAAAGAAAGAAAGAAAGAAAGAAAGAAAGAAAAGAAAAGAAAAGAAAAGAAAAGAAAAGAAAAGAAAATATCATCCTGAGTGAGGTAACCCAGATTCAGAAAGACAAACATGGTATGTACTTACTCATAAGTGGATACTAGATGTAAAGCAAAGGATAACCAGACTATAGAAGCTAGCTATCAAGGAGGACCCTAAGAGGGATGCATGGATCACCCTGGAAAGGGGAAATAGATGAGATCTCCATGAGTAAACTGGGCATGAGGGAGGGCAGTAGAGGGTAGGGGATGGTTGGGCTGGAACAGGGATGGAATGGGAGAGCAAGGAAGAGATACCATGATAGAGGGAGACATCATGGGGATAGAGAGAAACAGGGTGCTAGGGAAGTTCCTAGGAATCCACAGGAGGACCTCATAATAGACTACTAGCAATAGTCAAAAGGGTGCCTGAACTGGCGTATTCTGGTAATCGAATTTGTGAATACCCTGTCACCATAGAGCCTTCATGCAGTAACTGATGGAAGCAGATGAAGAGATCCACAGTCAGGCACCAGGCCGAGCTGCAGGAGTCCAGTCAAAGAGAGAGAACAGGGATTCTATGAACAAGGGCATCAAGAGAATGATGGGGAAACCTAGAGACAACCAAATCAAACTGGTGGGAACTCATGAACTGTGGACCAATAGCTGCAGAGCCCCCATGGGACTGGACTAGGCCCTCTGCATAGGCGAGACAGTTCTTTAGTTTGACCTGCTTAAGCAGCCCCTGGCAGTAGGATCAGGATCCTTCCCTGGTTCATGAGCTGACTTTTTGGAGCCCAGTGCCTATGGTGGAACACCTTACACAGCCTTGGTGCAGGTGGAGGGGCTTGGACCTGCCTCAACTGAATGCACCAAGCTCTGCTGACTCCCCATAGGAGGCCTTGCCTTGGAGGAGGTGGGAATGGAGGGTGGGTTGGGGGGGAGAGGGAGGCTGGAAGGCAGGAGGAGGAAGGAGAGGGGAATCTGTAGTTGGCATGTAAAAATGAGTAGAAACTTCCTTAATAAGAGAAAAAAAAAAAGAAGAAAAACTCATCTAAGAAGTTACCAGCAGCAACAACAACAACAAAGACACTGTAGATGTTTTTACAATAAACCAAAGCTCCTAGGAAAACCACTATGACATCACCAAGAAGCAAGCTTGGTAGTCACATTCAGACATACCCTAAGAACAAGGAGAGTCTAAGCAGAGCCCTAAGGAAGACACCAGCAGGTCCACTACAACTCAGTCCAGCTGATACCATCTATAGTACCTTCTCCATCAGAGGGGTCCAGAAAGTCACAGCAGCTTGTGGTGATGAAGCCCTTCCCTGGTTCCATCTTTGTTATGGCCTTTCTCTGTATTGAACCCCTAGATACTATTCTCTTCTAACTGGGAGTCAGAAGTGAAGAGCCCAACAGGTAGGGGGGTGGGGTGGGCAATGGCTCCTGGAAGCCTGCTTCTCATGCCTTCTGCCTCTCCCCTCTTCCTCTGCACATTGTGTCTCTTGTCCTCTCCCATTTTTGTTGTCTTGGTTACACGTCCAGACTCCTGATTCACCGCCAGCTTCCCTCCTAATGATATGTTCTAGTAAAGTGTAATGTTTTACTTCAATTGTATGTGTCACTGGATAAATTCCTCCAGTGCGCCTGACATCTGTATGTCAGTTGTCTGAATGTGTGCTATGATTTGGAGTGGTTCAGTGGCACTTTCTTCAATTTCAATGTCTTCATTTTAATATATGATCAGGATCTTACCACACAAATGTGTATACACACATACAAATCAAAGAAGTGACATGTACATTAATAAATTCTGAATTGGCAAAAATTGTTTCTCCCACTGTCCTTCACTCATGAACTCTAACACTGGTCTCCTGGGGAAGAGAATGACAGGTACCCTGAGGCACTGTTTGCTGGGGATCCCAATGTGTGTCTCTGCAGGAAGCCACAAGAGAAGGTGCCAACATCCAGCCATGGCTGTCAAGCTGCCTTGAAGGCAGCTACAGCAGAGACCACATTAAGGACATGCCCTACGCTTACTCCAGTCACATTTAAATGGCTGCTTGAGATCCCTTCAGAGAAAGCAGATGGGCCCATGGGCAAACTCATGGAAAATAAGAGAAGGGAAGAAAATAAGACCAATGGAGAAATATTTATGATAAAAGGATGGTTGAGGGCTTCATAGTATCAAGCACATAAAATACGCTGGAGAGGGCATTCACCAAGTGGGTCGTTCTCCTTGCTTACTGAGTATAACATGAAGAGAAAGCTTAAACCACGACAGAGATTGAGATGGGGTAAGAGAAGTGTCCAGAAGCAGCCAGGTCAACCCAGGGCAAAATTATTCCTAAAAGCCAGGCTTGGGCTGCCTAGGTTGGATGCCTGGTGACAGAATTGGCTCTGTGCCTGGTTAGGGGGTTACCTTGACTGTAGCGTCTTCAGCCTCAGTTTCCCCTTCTTGTGCATAAAGCATAGGTTAAAATTCATTAAGGTTTAACACTAGCCAAAACCAGGCTAAGACACATGAAACAGTACAGTGGAAACAATCAGAGCAGGCTTCTAGGAGGGTCCTCCCCGCTGGAGAAACGGCTCAGCACCAATCCTTTCACACTTTTCCTTCCTGTTGCTTCCTTACTTAGGCAAACTCACAATAGCAGCTCAAGGTGGAAAAGTGCATAGCACAACCAGGCTGAATGGCCAAAGCTGAATCAGCACAGTATGATTTCTATCCTGCTCCTGGTCAACACACAGCACCCCAACACTGAGCTGCCCTAGGTTTCCAGATACTTCCACCCATCTGCTCAGCTCTACATGGCATGGGTTCATTTTACATTTTATTTATTATAATTTGGGGGGATCGTGTGTGTGTGTGTCCATGTGCACATACCATGATGTAGAGTTAGTTCTCTCCCACTTCATGTGGGTTCCTGGGGATTGAACTTGGGTCATCAAGCTTGTGTGGAAAGCACCATTACCCTCTGAGACATCTTGCCAATCTCCTGGTTTTATTTTTAATTAAAGTAGACTCAAATTTTCAGAGTCCAGAATTTCAAAAGAATTCCCAGATGTATGATACAGCTGTATGATTTAAGCCCTATTGGCTCAAGTGTTCTCTCTCTCTCGCTTGTTCTCTCTCTCTCTCTCTCTCTCTCTCTCTCTCTCTCTCTCTCTCTCCCTTATCTCCCCTCTCTCCTTTCTCTCTCTCTCTTTCCCCTCTCCCTCTCTCCTCTCTCTGTCTCACACACACATGCATGCACACAGCGTTCAATCCTGAGAAGTTGTGCTCTGAATCACACCTAGTGTGAGTCCCCATGACCCACCTCAAATTGGGAGTGGTTCCCACTTGTAGGCCCAGGAACACAGATAAATTGATTTAAAACAAGACCAGGAAATACAAGACGATGAAATCGATCTGTGGGACACTGCAATGAAGGCTGGATGGTGTGTTTTACACTACTATTCACTCCGCCTGGAGACACACACTTCGGTCCCATCCTGAGCAGCTGGTCTAGCTTGGAGCATGGATGCCTCTGGAGCATGGATGCCTCAAACATATACTCTGCTGCAGGCACTGTCATTGTTTCTTTTGATTATCAACTTGATGGGATTCAGAAATGCCTAGGATGTTAGTGGAATGCACCTTTAAATGTGTCTATATGCCTCCCCCAAAGGACTAATTGAGGAGGGTAATATCAATCCTGAATGTAGACTGGGTCCTCATCTGAAGAAAAAGGCAAAACAGAAATCCTTCTGAGCTTCAGCATTCCCCCTTTCTCTGTCCCCTGATCCATGGAGATGTGAGAAAGCAGTCACCTGCTGCTGCCATGAACAGGACCAACCCCACTGCAGTGCCTTCTGATCCAGGATGAGTTCTAGGTCCTGAACCATGAGCCAAATGGAATATTCCCTCCGTCTAGTTCTTGCAGGTATATGTGATCACAGCCAGGAGCACTAGGAATCCAGACACACAGCAGAAAGAGCCAGAGCTCTGTTTAACCAACACCAGTGTGCGCTCCGCCCCTTAGATACGAACAGTGTAACGCAGCAGAAAGCACTGGGGAAAAACACAAGCACAGAACGAAAGGAGCGATCACACCTCCAGCGGAAGTTTATGATGTTGTGGTTCACGAGGAGGAACGTCAGTCTCTCCCTCTGTTGTCAGGCAGTAATTCAGTGCTGATCAGCAACTATAAAATATGATCACTTAGTGCAGAGAGGGGATCAGAAAGGACTGCAGCAGAGATATGGAAGCAAACAGATTTTTAATCTAGATACCCCAACATTCACACAGACACCCTAAAGCCAGGCAAGATGGTGTTTGCCTCATGGATTTTGCGTGCAGATGAAATTTGAACAGGCTGTGGGTTCTTCAGAGTTCCCGGGCACCTCCTGATGATTTCAGCATTTATATGCCAGATTTCTTAACAGAACATGCCTTTTATGTTCACCATGGGGAAAGTCTGCCAAATGCATGCACACACACACACACACACACACACACACACACACACACCAGAAAACACAAAAGACATCCAAATTGGCACTTTCCTCACCTCCTTTCCCCTCACCTCATGCGATGTGCACTCAAGGAGTGAAATTATGGCCATCAAAGGCAAGGCTGCAAATAATTGGAACCCATACCTTTCAAATAAAATGAAAAGTCAGTCATTTTGAGGGCAGCCTATGGATAGCTGAAGTCTGGCTCTCGGGTCCCTAAAGCCCACAGCCAACTTCCCTTACTCCCAGCAACCATCCAAGCCCCTGCCCGCCCACCTTGCCCACTTCGAGTCCCTTGTCATGCTGCAGAGAACTCTGAAAGGCCTCCGTACACTCAGGAGATTATTATAGGGCTGGAGGACGCCAACTCTGTAATTACGGCTGCTGTATGATTGTCATTATCCTCACACCCTGGGCTCAGTGGCTCACAAAACTTGCTGCAAAAGTTCAGCTGCAGCCTCCAGCCAGCTATGGCTGGGCCTCTGCCCAGAAAGGTGGCAGTAGGTCTGATAACCTCTGGGAAAAAGCAAATCAGAGTTATTGCAGGGAAAGGGGCGTGGTGCCCTTGAGCTACTGGCGGTGGGAAGTTCTATTGTCTAGGAAAATAAACAAATGGGCCACTTTCACTTTTTATTATTTCAAACAACAGACATGGCAGCCCTGCCTTCCTTTTCCAACTCAGACTGTCCCCTGGGCTGGCTGTGCTGAGTCTGCAGGAGCAGACACCAGGCTTGAGCAAAGCTATTAAGCAGCTGCCACTGGGAACCTGTGGAGCAGAAAGTTTGGCTGCCTGGGTGGTAAGCTCCCCCTCCCCCAGCCCAGAAGGACCAGTTCATTCCCCACCATGCAACAACTCTCATCCTAGCTTTCAGATATTTATGCCTCGCCAGCCCCACACCACTGCTGTGGAAATTAAATATAGCATCTCAGGTGGCTCAAGCCGGACTGTTCTTACACAAGCCCACCAAGGGAAAGGTGGGAAATGCCAGTCCGAATGTGGCTAAGAAAGTCCCCAAGTTTCCCATTAGGTGTTGCCTGTCACCCATGCATGGCGTTGCCTCTACATTGCCCCAGAAGGGTGGTTTCTGTGCATTTGCTCACCCAGGCTCCTGGGGTATGCTCACACCCACTCATGGAGTTGTGTGATATTGAGTCTCAGTGACAGGAGACAGTCTTCTGTGCTGTTCTAAATTATCTCAGATTTACAGTGAAGTTGAGTCCAGAAAAAGTATATTTTCAACAATAACTGTCTGTTCTGTTGTGTGCAAAGAACTCTCCACATTCCTGTCACTGGCAACACAGTTTAAACAACTCCAAAAATGACATACAATTACCCCTCATCCAGGGGCTATTCTGTCTGGACAGCTGGTCTGAGATTCCATGGGTAACAGTCTTTTAGGGTGAAGAAAGTTGCTTCTCCCATTGTACTAAGATGGGGCTCACCAGAGAAATGAGTTAATACACCCCAAAGTGCTTGTGGACTTACTCTCAATAGTGTTTAGTCTCCCTGTGGGAGCCGATGTAGCCAGTCAATAGACACTTCATTGCATGAACGGTGTATGGTAATTGCATTGGACAGTGTCTTATCACTATCACAAAATGTCTAAGACAATTAACTTACTCAGAGAGAAAGGAGGAATTTGGGCCCACAATTTAGAAAGTTCCAGTCTAATTTCACTTGGCCTCATTGTTTTTGTAGAGTGGCAAGTTGATACAGCATGACAGTAACAGCATGGGATGGGGAGAAAGTAATTCACACTGTGAGTCAGGAAACGAAAGAGGAAAAGAGACAGACAGACAGACAGACAGACAGGGAAATGAAGGGATGGGACTAGACTATTCCATGCAAGGGCAAGACCTGATGCCCATTGGGCCCTGTACTAGCCCCTACCTCCCAAAAGTTTCACCATTTTCTGGTAGGGCCAAGCATCTCACAGATGATCCAAACTATAGCCTGCCTCTGGGATTTAGAATTCACTTTTCCAGCAAAGTGAGTAATAGCAAAAGCAGAGCCCTCTTGAAGAGCCAGCAGAGGTACCCACAAGGTCTCTGACTACAGGAAACTCATAGACTTCTCTTGTGGTTGTACCCAGGCCTACTAGACACATATTGAGCAAGTTTGGGGGTCTGATTTCCTAGCCCACTCAAAACTTAAAGCCTAAGCCTGAAAAAAAGGGGGAGCTGGCCACATCACCTAAGTGGCAAAGTGGTGACTGCCACGGATCATGAGGGAGCCTGAGAGGAAGAAGCAGGCAGGTAGCAGCAATTAGACACTGGAGCTATTTGAGGACCAACACCTTGCTGCACATTCTCTGGGTATCTATAGAACTCAGTTCAGTACATGGGTAGAAACTCCAAGGAACCATGGCAGCGAGAAGGGATTCAATTATGCATGACACAGAAAAGGTAGGGACCCAGGAAATATAATTCTTGAGGATGTACAGACAATGAGTAGATTAAGAAAGGACACAGAAATGGGGTACAGGATTAAGCACATGGTACCATGTGTGCTTTCTTCTGAGAACCGTGACACTCCAGCAGCAGACTCTGTTTTTTTTTTTCCCCCAGATATTCAATAATTATTCTATACACTCACCACTCACTCCTGATCCTGTCTCACATGCCCTCCACAGTTACATTCCAGACCTACACCTTATGCTTGAATATCAAGTCCACATGGAGGAAGTATTTATTTACTGTGGTACTATGTAGTAACATAGCAGAATAGACACAGCCTTCTAACTTACATAGACTATGACGTCACGACTATTCAAAGTTAATGCCAAGACACACATCAAAGGGAAAGGAGGGATCAAGGTTCAGTCATCATCATTTTACCTAGTCTGAATCACACAGTGTTTGGAAATTGCCAAGGGAAGCCTAAATAAGCTAAAGAGCAATTAATAACCAGCCAACAGAAAGCAGAACCTCTGGTTTCCAGAGTTACAAAGACTTAAACCCATCAAAGATAGCTCACAATCGAGCCCCTTCCAACCCCCTCAAGGATCCATGGCCAAGAATATCTCTGAATGGGCAGGTATACCCGACGCTGCCAGGGGGCCAAGGTTGCCCAATATGCCAGGACAAGGGTCGGTGGCCAAGTCCTCAGAACATATGAGTCCAGCCATCCATAAGCCACTTCTGTGTCTGCATGGCAGCCATGGTGTCCTCTTCTCACAAGCTGGCTCTTAGCCCCATGAGCAGTTCTCAAGCAGGTCTGCACATTGCTCCATCTGTTCCCTGAATGAATTCCAGATGGATGCACCAGCCCATAAGGGCTGGAACAAGAGGAACAGGCACAGCCCTCCCCCCAGTCCACCTTCTCCAGCCACCTAGACTTAATAGAGCCCTTGCCTAAGGGCACAAGGCCAAGTGGAACAGAATACACCATTTGGAACCACCTAGCAAGGCTGGGCTAACAAGTCTCATGTGCATGCCAGCTCTTGGGAAGGGTGAATCCACCCACTTAAACACTGATTCCCACAACAGCCTACAAATGGAGGCAGAGAAAGGACACACAACGTCTGTAACCTCAACAGCAGCAAATCTCCTCAGCTCAAATCTGTCTTCCCAGCCCGCCAGGCCCATGACAGTGAGACACTGTGGGGACAGACTGTCTTCACAACCATCAGAACAACCGCACCTCATTCCTACCTTCTTTAGCTTGCCACTTTTGGTGCCCACGAAGGCCAGAGAGTGATTCTTGTAGACATACGCGATGACAGAAGTCATGCGGTCCCTGTCCTCCGTGAAGACCGGGATGCCACGTACCATTTCAGACACTCCCAGAGGGGCATTCATATCCAGGCCACAGAAGTTGTCATCAATGGTTAGGAGCTGGAAATTAAATGGGAGAAACATTAGAAAAAACCATGGAGGGAAATGGCAAAGGTGTGAAGCCAGGAAACTCCAGAGCTGGAAGATTCCTTAGCAATGGACTGTTTGTTCCAAATCCTTTTTTTTTCCCTGCATGAGAAGCTCAGCTGCAGAGGAGCTAGGTGGTTTATCTAAATTCCCCAAGTAAACAGCTGCAAGCCCATAGCAGCAGCACAGATCCTTGGAGGTTCTTTTCACCACACCACAGCATCTCCTCCATGCCTTCTAAGTACCATCCTGGTGAACTTGACTGTCCACCTTCACCGTCACATGGGAAAGTTCTCCGCTAGTCCCCGGCATGAGCTACAAACACCTGGGCTCTGGTGTAAGAGAGAAGCAACCTCCATGACTGTGTCTCCACACTGGCTTGGAGCAGATGTACTAGTGAGAGCTCACAAGGAGAGAATGAAGTCTGGACACTTAAAGTGTGGCTAACGGGAGCACAGAGCCATGCCCAAATGATCAGCAAAGGACGAGGAGCCAAAGGAGCAAGATCGGTACCTGCTCAGGCTCTGCCCTTTGGTCTCCTGTCTCCTAGAGCACAGTGAAGGGGCATCTGTAGCCTTGTCATGCCTATAGCAGCCTTGCCCAGGACACAATCTGTGGATCAAGCTCCCCAAGGATGTCCCACATCAAAGGACCTCTTGGATAACCTCCTGCAAAATGTGACATTATGTGGGCCATAGGAGAGCCCTTAAAGAGGAAGGTATCTTGGCTTGGGCTTCCCCAAATGTCTTCATTTTCAAACCAATCTACCCTGTTAAGTACTCTCTACATGGGAGGCTCTTCAATAGCCCATGATACAAATGACCCAATTCTTCTCCAGACTCCAGGAAACAAAACCTCCAGGGGTCGGGGCTCAAAAGGGAGGGCTCCTGGACCACTTTCTCAATCTTTCCCCTCAATCTGTATACTTTTCATACCAGGCTTCTGGTTCCTACCTTGCAGCAGTGGGGTCCCCTTTGGATTCTGTTACACCCAGGAGGGCAAAGACCTCTACAGTGGCTGATGAGAGCTGTAACAGTCCTCTCAAGCAGCTCTGGGTTGGCTCAGTGCTGGGAATTGACTGGATTTCTACTCCTTTCTTGGAAGCACTGTGTGGCCTCAGAAGAGTTACTCTGTCTTCCTGTGCTTTTTATTTTCTACACTGTAAAGTTGAAGGACATAGTCCCTGCCTTTTGATGGGCTACCCGTAATACCTATCAAACTCAGGCCTGTAAACGTCTCTGGACCTTCCAGAGACAAGAGTGAAATAAAATACAAGGTGTCGCTTTTTTAAAGGCTTAAATCCAGTCAAAGCAAGAGGCTTCTGGGGAACAGCAGGCAGGCTCTTGCCAACACAACCCTGTGAAAGTGGCCAACTCTGCTCTCCAGGACCTAGGGCTTTCCCATTCCTTCCTGAAGGGGAGCAAGGATAGGCACCATGGATCGAGGACAAGATACTGAACACTAGGAGTTCATTCCCCTCTCCCTTCCTTCTACATGTGGAACAAATGTCTGTCCTGTGTCTTTGGACGCCTCCAGCCTCTGCTACACACATCTGGTCCAATAGCTCAGATGCAACAAAACTCTCCCCGTCCCCTCTAAAAATAAAAGCAAAAACGAAACAAACAATAAAAAAAAAACACCGTAGCGTGAAGTTTGTGGTGAAGCTTCAGATCTGGTCTCGCCTGCATCTTCCTTCCTATCATAAGGAAAGGGGAAAGGAGGCAGGCGGTAGGCAAAAGATGGATACATGAGAGAAAGAAAGATCCAGGCAACTATGGCAACCTGCCAGGTGTTCCAAGGGCATGCTGGGGTGCCCGGAAGCCTCACCGTCCTTGAATGTTGCCGATTCCGGGTCACAAAGAATCCGCATCCCTAATTGTCTCTGCCTACATTGTGCTACAAAGATCTCTGCTACCAGCAAAGTTTGTATTCTGCCCATTTTGACCCATCTTCCAAAGAGCTGAAGCTGAATGATGATCCACTCTGCACAAGGAGAAACTGAGGCAGGGAGAGAGGGAGCCCCCCCCCCATCATCCACACATCCCCTAGTTAACTGGAGGCAGGGGGAAATGTAGGCTTCTCCGCTTTTATCTAGAAGAGCATTTGAGTGACCCAGGTAACTGAAAGGTATTTCCCCTTAGCTGGGTGAAGCAAACAACTCAACTGCTCCCTACCCAAACAGACTGCGCATTCAGACAACTGTACCATGAAGTCATGCTGTCAAAGGCAGAAAGGCATTACCTGTGAGTCTCTTTGGCTGCAGCCTGTCACAGCAAAGGGCTCCAGGTGAGGATATATATATTTTAACCAGGAAGGAAGCTAGGGTAGGGTAGCCCAGCCTGACTCTCTGAGCTGGGGGTTCTGTTCCTGCTGGATCATAGGACTCCATGCCAGGACTCGTCAGGGGTCTCCATGCCTGTACCATGATATTTGTCATCCACATTCTCTGCCCTAGTATTGTCCGTCAGCTTAAAGGAGACAGAAGATGCAGTCAGGAGCTCATGGATGACAAAGTGGGAAATGGCATCCTCCACCCCTGGCTTCCCCAGAGCTCAGTTTTGAATGAGACCCCAGGTGATGAGGCTTAGCCAATCAGGTTGCTGAGGTTCCCCCAGCCATTCTGAAAAGTGCCCTTTCTTAGTTTCCTCAAAGCTGAAGCACCTTGGGAGGGATGTTTTGTTTTGTTTTGTTTTGTTTTTCCACAGTGAAGTACTGAAAAAATATCAAAGGACAAAGTTGCACAGCTGTTGAGCTGTCTCTCTGAGGTGTAACTTACTATGACTGTCCCCCAAGGCTCACCTTCCTGGGTTGTCAAATAGCAAGGTGGGGTCAATATAGGGACTGGATGAGGCAATGAAAAAGGCTACCTGCCACCTGGAAGCCCTTCAGTGAGGGAAGCTATCTTGTGTGATTCTGTTAGTAGAATTCAGTCTGCAACACAAGACTGTGTTCCTCACAGACTGATGGCTGTGGGGAACAGAGACCCTTGCAGCCTCCTGAGCTGCAGCCTCAGGGTAATTACAGCACAGGCAAAAGATCTGCAAGACTCTCCCTGCCCAAAGACCTGCAGATAGATGCCCATAGAGTGCAGATGCCTGGCTCCAGGCTAATTGGTGGAAGCTGTGGGCAGGTGAGGACGGTATGTATCCCTGGGTGCCTGGGTGAAGGGTGCAGAGCATTTGCTCTGACCCTAGCTGGGTCTTCCCCAGGGCCCCATTAACAGTATTATTAGAGCCACAGTCACAAGAGCCAGGACAAAACTTAGTTGTAATCAAGAGTCTAGCTGTGCCTGCAGGCCTAGGCCTGGCCTCTCCCTCCAGTCACTTCACAAATGCCCATGAGCATGTTACAGCTGCCAGCATGATAGGTCTTCCTCATATACCCCCATTGTGTGTGTGTGTGTGTGTGTGTGTGTGTGTGTGTGTGTGTGTGTGTGTGTGTTCGTGTGTGCATGTGCACATAGGTCTAAACGGCATGTGGAAGCCACAGGTCAATATCAGGCATCATCTTCAATCACTTTCCACCTTATTTTTAGAGACATGGTCCCTCATTAACCTGAAGTTCATCGATTCAGCGAGGCTGGCTGGCCAATGAGCTCCATTCTTACAGAGGAAGACCATAATTCCATCACAAGGGAATGCATGTGGGTACCACTTGGATAATGTTATTGACAGGCCAGAGACAGACATTACTCACTACCAAAAGGACATATTATTTTCTTTCCACTGTCCGCAAAAATCCTCATAGAATGCATGGGATACAAATGAAGATGAGTGACCCCATTGCATTACAGGGACTCTGAGAGTGAGACAAGAGAATGTGTTTTAAGCATCTTCGGACCCTTAGCTTAGTGCCTGGTTCATAATAGGTTAAGACATACAGGTGGTATACTGATGGGTAGATGGATGGAAGGATGGACAGACAGATAGGGGGATAGGTGACCAAATAAAAGATTTGCTTCCCTAGTGGTTAACAGTATAGAAAATAGTCAGTAATATCTGTATATATGTAAACAAATATATATGTGGGTACAGTATAGAATATAGTCAATAATATCTGTATATGTGTGAACAAATATACATGTGGGTACAGTATAAAATGAAGGAAAGAGAACAAGAAAAACTGAGTGGTAGGAGATGAGAAAGGACTAAGTGCTCATAAAGGAGACAAGTTATGAAAAAGAATATAAAGTTAACTCTTTCTCTAGTTCTAGTTCTGTCATGGATCTTCTGTTTTTGGTGCTTAACAAGTGCATAAAATCTATTTGATACTGAAAGTAAGAAATTTGATGTAAGCTTTACAGCCTCCATTCGAAATGCCATTTCTAAATAGATATAAATTCATTAAGCTGTATAAAATTTGGGTCTGGTTAACTTTGGTGTGTTATACTTTGTATTTATTTGCAAGGATATTTAGTAATAAATTCTATTTCAAATGGTTTTTCAGTGTGCAGGCTAAGGCTTGGATGAGTGACTGACTGTGTTCTAGGGACTCTGAGGAGGAGGGTGGGACCATGCCTTTTGCATCTCTGCCCTCTTAGCTTAGTGCCTGGTTCACACTAGGTTATGAAACATGAGGTAAATAGATGGGTGGATGGACAGCAGGCTGGCAAACAGGTAGAGAGATGAGCAAATAAAAGCTTTGGTTTCCCAGTGGTTAACAAATCTGAACTTTGTAACCGTGGGCAAATCATTTGACTAAGGCTGATCATTTGTAACATGGGACTTGTGATACCAGAACATATTTCATAGTGCTGTGGTGAAGATTAGATCATCTAATCCATTCAGAATACTGTCCACCATCAGTAAATGCTACAAGAGCACTAGCCCTTACTATTATTTGTCAGCTGGAGACAAATCCACTAACTTTGGTGAGTCTCAGCAGTGCTAAGGAAATATATGGTTTCTACCTCATGAGTGTTGTGGAGATTGAAGGACTAGAGTTGTCTCTAAGGATGGGGTAGAAATTGTACCCAAGAAGCTAAATGAAGAAGCAAAGGAATGGTCTTTCTTGATCCAGAAGATGAAACAATTTCATTTAAACAGCAAAACCTTGTGTTCCAACCAGATCCATCATCTGAAAGCCTGAGCGAGGCCAAGACAACCACATGTTCATGATCTTCTTAGTGTTCCTGGGTTTTCAAAGAAGCGAGAGTGGCCTTTATCCCCACTGAGGAGGGGATGGGCATCCACATGCTGGACTTTATCCCCTAAGAGAGGTCATTAGATAGCAGCACCCCATCCAAGTTGGACCTAAATGCCAAAGGCCCCACAACAGCTCCCCAGTGGCCTGCTAAGCACCAGCAGCCATGGTAAGGTGGCATGGGGAGCCAAAGCTGACACTCCAAATTACAATCTAATAGCTCACTGCGCTTCCCTCTCACACAGCCGCAAAGGTTACCGTGCAATTATGTGTCGCTACATACAAATGACAGAGCAGTTACGGTTACTTTACCAATTACAGGGAAATTGCTCCCACTCTGCAGAGACTGGCACTCTGAAAACTCTATCATCTCCACAAAAGGCTGCCAGCATCCTTCCTCCAGCAATATCCCCTGGCTCTGGGACAGAACCACAAGGCAGCCACTTGAAGAGCCCAGACCTGAGAAGGGCTCAAGGAGACAACAGGGCGGGGAAACTGGGGGTGATCTCCTCCAATCCCTTAGAATCACTTTCCAACCCCAGGTCCAGTGATCAGCTCTTAAGGACCCAACCATCATACTGATGGCCATGCCAGTCCATCATGAAGACTGTAAAGTCATGAGGTAGGTTGGCACCTGAGCCTGATGCTGCCCCACGCCAGCTAGCAGACCCCTGGTCCACTCCTCACAGTCCCTTCCCTGCCAGAGAGAGATGCTTTCCCTGGCCCCCAGTTGTCCCACCTTTACCAGAGTTCTAGTGAACCCTTATTACAGAAAGGTCAAATCTAGGCCAGAGCTCAGTGGTCCAAAGGCAGTGCTAACGAGGCAGGGGTCATCAGGTCCATCTCCCTGTGGGCCAATTAGCTGAGCTCTGGGATATAGTTTTTTCCATAGCCACAGGCTGCCCCTCTCACCCCAGGCATCCACTGCTTACAAATAGTCCACACTGGCCCAGAAATGCAGATCAGGTGAGCCAGCTTGATGGATGGATGGATGCAGCCGACACTCTGACCATGGACGACCCTGCCAGACTGCTCTGGATCCCAGGAAGAAAAATGAAAGAACCAGACCTGGTTCTTTTACACCTGCTCTGAGGGCAGCAAACAGGATAGTCTGTCCATCTGGCAGCAAACCAGTCCTTCTTCCCTTTCTGGGTCCAGCCTCATATGTGGAGTTCTGAGAACCTCTACAACATCTTTCCACAACACCCTGTCCATTAAATGAGAGGGGAGGAAGTTGCCCAAATGCCTAGTGTGGGGCCATCTGAGCCTCTGCTGGGGTCCCTTAAGCCTAGAGGGGTTCCTCACTTTGAGCAAGGGGAAACTGGAGCTTCTGGGAGAACAATGCTGTTGACAGATCTTCCCTTATTAATTCGCTTTAGGATATTTGTAAAAGACCAAGCATTAGAGAAAGTCCCAAGAACATAAAGATACAAACATCTCAGTTGATGTCCCCCAAATTGTTCTTCTCTAGCAGGGAAACAGACCTAGGCTGTATTTAGACAAGCTGCTGACATCCTGTTTCAGGTGTCCCTGGAGAGAATGCAGGGCCGGGCCATCAGCTGCTCGGGAAACAGACAGCGACTCTGGCCAGAGGTGACTTGGTCTCTGTTCATGTTCTTTGGCTTAAAATACAGCATACCACCATTCTATTGTACTATCCAGAAAAGAGAGTAAGATCACCAGGCCAGACCAACCCATTTTACAGGAAACAAAATCAAGACTTGGATAGGGCTGCTCTAGTAACTTACTAAGTTACAGGGAGAACAGAAGCCCAATTCCCAGTCTAGGAGAAAATGAACAACAACAAGAACAAAAACAGATGTCCAGCACATTGCTAGGCAGGGGCCTTAGAGGGGGCATCTTCCAGTCTCAGAGACAGCAGAGGCCGCAGCTTAAGGAGGGGACCTCTGCCACCTCCAGAGCCGGGACACAAGCAAACCTCCCCTCCTGAGTAGGTCCCTGGCCAGTCATCAAAGTCCAAGTCTTCCTTTCTTGTGTCCATCCATGTGTTCCAAAGGAAGTGGAAGCTTTGTAAAGAAATACAAGACAGGAGGAAAAGGAGAGCCGATGTGAGCCGATGCTCCTGAGGACAGAGGACCTTTGGAATTCCTTATCCTCATAAGCCACAGGTCTCTTTGCATTAATTACACCTACACACACACACACACACACACACACACACCAGGAACTGTCCATAGCCAGCCTCAGCTAGAAACCCAGCATCAGTGAACTGCGCATGTGGGATTTCTTTTTAAAGCAGGTATTGATCAGATAAGCTGTAATAGCTCATGTCTAAATACAGACTCCAATTGTGAAGCTCGGCAGTACAGGCTGATAATGATCACCCACTTATTAGGAACCATATCTCAAATATGGCTGCTGACCCCTCAGGTGCTCATAAATGCACCAGGGCCTGCAGCACAGAGTGCATGGGCCCCTAGAGAGGAGGCTGTGTATGCTCTGCTCTATCTCCTCAGGGGTAAACAGAGAGGGCTCTCGGGAGCCTAGAAAGAACTCTAGGAGACAATAGTAGGCTTTGGTTTTGCCTTGTCGAGAAGTGATTATTTCTATAACAAAGAGTTAACACACACACACACACACACACACACACACACACACACACACACCTCCATCCCTTTGATGGCTTTACTGATCTGCATTACCTTTCCTTTCTCCTCCATAATCCCTAACCCTCTCTGTAAACTGTATTGAGGCTCCTCCTGCATTGAACTCTCAGAAGGAAGCCAGAGAAGGATTGTTACAGGTGAAGCCTGCCCCTGAACCCAGGCTGTGAACACAGAGAGCAGAAACAGGAACGGAGGACTGAGGCCATCCACTTAGTGACTAAGGCATCATCTCACAGTGGTTCTTTATTGTGTCCTTTTCAATGGGATTGTAGGGAAAATGAATGTGTACAGAGGAGAGGAGGGAGGGCTAGCCAGCCACAGCGACAATAACCTAGTTAGACAAATACGTTATTGAAGGGACTCAGTAGAAAGTGTCTTGGGGCTGGAAAAACAGCCCAACAAATTGTAGCTAAGGTTCCCAAGAACCAAGAGTACTGCTTCCAGGCATCTCATAAAGGAGGGGAGGGGACTAAATATCAGGACAGAAGAAGGCCCATTGTGTCCTAGGAGCTCTGTGGAGAGTTGGGGCAGTTTCCAAAGCTTAATTATTGTACTTCCATACCTATGAAGCAACGGAAGTCATAAACAAAAGCAGTGTTCCTTTTTATACTCACTTTGAAATCTCCATGTGTTTGGGGATCAACTGTGGTCCAATGTCACCAGATATCTAAGGAGTCTTTTACTAGTCATGATAAGGAGCTAGCTTTCTAACAGAGAACCAAGGCCACTCATTTCTGCTGCATTCCCAGGAGAGGGGCATTAATCCCAACATGCTTTCTGCAAGCCAGGCCACAACCAACAGTGTTTGCCATGGGCCCTCTGAGGGGTTGCTGAACAAAGCCATTGGAGAGCTCAAGCAGGATCCTGGGGGCTGGACCCATGACCTTCTCCTCATTAGCCCAGCTGCTGAGGGCCCCAGGTTCCTCCCTCTGACAAACAGCCAGGACATGGCACAATGGAGGTCTGCACAGGCCACAGCTATGGGCCAGCTTGGCAAGAGAACCAGAACTCTGCAGGTGGCAACTAGGCTGGGAGCAAACCCAGGGGCCCCAACTGGACCCCTGGGGACTCCCAGAGAAATTTCTCAGCCTTGTGAGCAATACCACTTGGGGAGTTTCCCTCCCCTCCTGGACCTTGAGCTTTACACGCCCCTAGCAGCTGCCTGTCAGGCGCAGATAAATCCCACACAGCCCGCCCATCAATCCCCAGCTCTTGTTCTCCTCTCAGAGTTTAAGGCAGGCAGCCACAGCCACTACTCGAACTATAATTGAAGTGAGGAATGCCACGATTATTAAGTTTGTGTGTTTCCTGGCAGGTACAGGGAAGCAGTGGCCCTGCTCGCCAGGCTGAATTATGGGGTAGGTCATTCCCTTGTTAGTGGGAATAAATTTTATTAGCCCCACTCATGTTGCCGTGTATCTTCCTCTCTTGCTCCTCGAGCCCGTGTGTCTGGGTAATGTCGCCTGCATGCAGGATAAATCAGCAGAACAGATCCCATTATATTTTGGAACGCTGACAGAGACATAGTCATGACATGGAGGGTGATACTGGCTTTCTTTGCTCTCTCGCAGATCTAAGTATGTGTATGTAGACAGCATATGAGGGCAGACTCACTAGGAAGAAGGATCCCAATGGACAGACAGAATGAGTAAAGTGCCTTTAGCTGCTACTTTCTTCTTTAACTTTGTTAATGAAATAAGAGCAGTTGCCAACGTGTGACTATGGAATCTTTCTCTTTGGCCTTGCAAAAATTAAAGGACACTGAAACGTAAGAGCAGCCAGACTGTGCCTCAAAAGGTATCTCCTTCAAGTGCATCCTCTGAGCGTTCATCCTGTGTACTTGGAGAAAGGAAGGCAGGCTGGCCAACAAGCACATCCTAGGGACTGAGAACCTGGATGTAACTCAGTTAGGTAGAGCCCAAATCTCTCCAAAGAAGATACTGATGATGAAGACTCAGCAATAAATCGTATGGGCAGTAAAACAGTAAAATGGTGAGTGCAGGGTGGGGGTGAGGTCATTTATATTTGTCAAGGGGTTCTGGGCCTATCATTACTTCCTAATAATATCTGTGCACTTCCTTTTTGCTCTTTATTAAATAGATATTGTCTCACCAGCTCCTTCTTTAACATAAAGTTAGAGCATAGGGGAAACTGTTTACTGGTCCTACAATAGCTCATGAGCTGGCATTGGCTGAGACCCAAAGGTCCAGACTCCCTGGCCATCATCCTTGCCAAGACACCACCCTGTGCCAATGAAAGGAACTAGAGGGAACTCCACATCTGGAGTGATCAGTGGGACTTATTCATGTGTTGATTGACAAGATGTCCAGCCTCCCATTCATACTGTGCTATGCCACACTGAATGAGGCTGGTGTGCACATACACATATGAATGTATGTATACTCATGAGAGAGGACTATCACTGTGTTCACTGCTGAGAGTAGTGTGTGGGCAGGAGGGGAAACAAGCCACAGAGAGAGGCCGGAAGGTGATGAGGCACAGGGAGTGGGGTTTAGAGCAAGACATGGAGAAGCAGAGAGCAACAGAGACATCGACAAGAGGGGAGACAGACACAGGGAAAGTGTGTGTACATGCAGGCATATGTATAATGCACATGGCATGACACTGTGCTGAACCTAGGAAGTGATGTCCACAACTTGGGAACTTATATGCTAAGTCTTTTGACTCTGCCTGTATTAAAACTTGGTTTGTGTGATTCTTGGGTTCTGCAGTCACCCCACCCCCCACTGACTTGCTGGTCTCCCGAGTGGAATCCTGGGAGACCACGTGCAGCCTGGGGCCAACTTCAGAATTCCTCCCACCAGATCTAGCTCATCCCCTAGGTCTCAGCCATCATCACATGACTCCAAAAGACTATGACTATTTGATCCAGATGGGACTTTACTGCAAACCTCCCTGACCAAGATGGGTAAGATAGGTGAATGGCTTTATACCTGGATGCTTGGCACAAAAGCTACATTGAGGGAAGACAGGGGAGACCTCTGTCTTGGGGTAGTCTTATAGCAAGCATCCAAACCTTAAATAAGGAAATTGTGGTATTCAAAGGGCTTGCAAGGAATGAGGGTTCCAGTGGGGTTGGGGAAGAGTTGCAATGTGTGTACCTACTGGGACACAAATGTGGTATTCCATGAACTTAAGCAGGGAAGAGAAGTTCCTGGACTAAGCGAGAATGAGTGCCAAGCAAAGAGAAACCCTTGCCTCTCACCATAACAGGAAACAAGCCCATATAGGCAGAGCCCAGCTTCCTGCTCACAGGGAAAGGAAAACAGCCCAAACAGACCAGCTAAGGCTGGCCTGGGACAGCTGCCTGGCCATTCCGGATGCTCATTTTTACGGAGTTCAGGATCTCAGGCGCCAGGCAAACCTGAGTGACCATCTAGGCTGGGACATACAAGGCCAGCGTGAGTCCAAGGGGTTGACCCTGTCTTCTCCCTAGAACTACCTGGTGTGTCTGGGAAGCAGATGAATCACATAGCATATAGGGATAGGATTCTCTTTCATATTAATGACATATGATGTTGAACAGGAAGTGAAGATGAAGCTGGTCCTTGTACCTCTGGGACCCCGTGGGACTGGCAAGACCAGTGGGTAAAGCTTCGAGTCATATATGAGCTTGGCCCAGCCATGGTTTTTCCAGATGGGAATCTTGGGAGGTTTCCTAGGCTGCTTTGACTGGAGAGCTCCACTTGTTCTTGACACTCAGGGTCCAGGATCACACGTGCCCTGTTCTGCCCTGATGGTCCTTGCACAGGAACCTGCCTGCCCAGATAAGCACTACTGGCCCTGCACTGAGACATGCCATGGGAGAAGTAGTGGACTGAGAATTTAGACATACAGTATGTCCCAGACTGCTAATTACACAACATTGAGGTAAGCATTTGACTTTCCTACTGGAGAACATTACTCATGGGACTACTCCTTCTCTGGGTCAAATTCACCTACCTTGTACTGCAATGGATCAGTACAAGGTTGAACACTCCAGAGATGCATCAGGCTTGAAGTGCTATTTGCTGCCCTACCCTTGGAGCTGGAAAGGATGACTGCCTCTTCTGTTGCCCTCTAGGACTCTGGGAATAATTAAAAGGGGGGAGTGAGGCACCTTGTACACTGGCAGTACAGAGCTATGCAAATGTATGGTGGCCATCACTCCCTACTCCCAGTTCTAAGGACCTCACAGGTGATAGGCAGTGACTCTAAATAAGACTTCCTGCCCCCATGGACCTTCCTAATGAAAGGTCACTCTGAGGTCACAGCTCACAGAGAAGAGGAAGTGATTTGTATCCATTCTGTGTCAGCCTCCCATCATCAGCCCTAGGCTGGTGCTGCCTGGTGCCCATATTCACTCTTTAGATGGTTTCAAAGTCAGACTTCAGTAAAGGGAGTGATAGACACTCCCTGGACCACAACCTTTGTCCCATCTACAGGCTATAATGATCCACTTCCCTTCCACATTCCTGGAGACTGAGGTCTTTCCTTGATTTGGGCCAGTCCGCTGCCTAGAACATTCCCAGGACTTAAGATGTTTCTCCACTCATCAGCTTACTCAGAGGCAGAGGCTAGGGCTATGTGGGGGAACCCCAGCAAGCTGAAGAGGGAGAGGAATTTAGGTAGCCAAATCTAGGACAACCCCTAGACTCATGGAAGACATAGATCCTTGGCTCACAGCAGTGAACTCCCCAGAGCAGGCTGCCTACTCCATGTTAGAACTGTCAGGTCTCTGTGGGAAAGGCTGGCATTCACAGAGTCCTAGCATAAGACAAAAATGGTAGGCTATGGGCCCCATAACCTTAGAGTTATATGGTACTGAGAGATGCAGGGAACCTTTGAAGAAAGCTACAAAAGGAGCCAGGGCCAGAGATAGAGGCGGATAGTGTGAAGCAAAGAAATAGAAATTAAACCAAATTGATTAGTCCTCCTAGATGCCTTAGTAGCAAACTGGTCTCAGGCTAGTCTTTAGGTCCTTGAGTCCCAACACAGTCTGAGACACCTGACAGGTCTTTCCAGGTCCCTTATGCCTATCCCTGCATGAGATTTTCTCAGTAACGTGCAGACTCTAGTGCATTTGTTACTAGATGCCTTCTCCATTTGGGTTGGAGAAGATCAGGACCCAGGGAAAGAATGGTTCAAGAGCAAAGTTGGGGGCTACTCTCATCCTACAAATACCTAGAGATGCCTCACTAGCTCCCACAGTATCCACAGCCAACACAGCTCAGGGATTCATGCTTGCCAGTGCTTCTGTGTTCATAGTCAGCTCACTCATATGAGATGGCTCCTAGTAGCTCCTCAGCCCTCTCTGATGGGAATGCAGCCAGCCTTCCTGGCCCATGGAGAGCAGAGGCACCACTGAGCTCTCTGAGAGTTGCAGTCAGAAAGTTCTGGACTCATGATTCCATACTTTTCCCACTAAGCAGTTCCCTGAAAGCCCCACAGCATAGTAACCTGAGTCACACAGACATCTTTGGCTCCTCCACACACCTGCCACTATACACAGCCAGAGGGAATGCTAGGCTCTCACGAGGTAGGCAAGTGACTCAGGGTCAGGCTACTTTCAGCTCTGAGTTCAAGGGAAGAAATATGGGTCGCAGAAAATGGACCTAACAAGTACCATTGGAAAAGCATTCTAATTTACAGGATTAGAATGAAGGGTGTAATCAAAACAAATCTCTGGTCATATTCCCTTTGAAACTCCCCAAGTTATAACCACAATAAAACCTCCAGGATCCCCGCCCTTCAAAACAAAGGAAAATTTAAAGGAACTTCTTATGTTTTAGCCTCCTTCTGCTATTTCCTACTGGAAATAGAACCCATGGGGCAAATTCAGCCATGATGGCTAGTTTTATGTCCATTTGACACAATCTAGAATTATTGGGAAGAAGGATTCTCAACTGAGAAATTGTCACTATAAGATTTGTCTGTGACCAAGTGTGTGGTACATTTTCTTGATTGATGATTGATATGGGAGGACCCAGCCCACTGTGGGCGGTGTCACTTCTAGACTGGTGGTCCTGGGTGCTATAAGAAAGCCCTCTGAGCAAGCCGGTAGTTATAGGAGAAGTGCAGCCAGCTAGCCTTATCAAACTGCAGCTGCACTGTTCTGAATAATGTGCATAGGCATGCATGCTAACTACTGCCCACTGAGCCAACCTGGAGTCTGCTGCTGCACCTGGCGATTGGTGATGCACAACCATCAGAATGCTGGGGGACCAATGAGCAAGAGGGAACACAGCTAAGAGAGTCTCTGGCTGCCAATGGGAAATTGGGATGAGGTACATAGGTTTGCCCCATATCCGCAAAAAATGCGTCCACTGCTTGCTTCTCCCCTGAGTCCCAGTGTCTGTGTCATCCACGCTGCACCTTCTCACCCCTCTCCCCAAGGGGTGTCCAGAGAAGGCGACCCCCAACAAGTAATCAACACTCCTCCATGGCTTCTGTATCAGCTTCCCTTGGTGATGGGCTGTGATATGGAACTATAAGTTTAAACAAACCCTTTTCTCTCCAATGGTTTTTATCCATAGTGCTAGAAACCCTAACTAAGACATCATCTGAGATTTGATTCCCATGTTACAGATTCAGAGGCAAATGAGAATCCCAGAGTTCATCTTGTCCAATCTCTGCCTCTAGACTGGAAGAAACAGTAGCACAGGGGACAGGTCAAGGGAAAGCAGGGTGCCAACACAGCTGACACTGGGGGCAGTGCCGCAGTCTGGCCGGGCTGATGCTGACATTGTGCTGTATGGGACATGTGCAGTCTGAGCTGAGTCCAGATGAATTGTAACAAGAGAGCCTGAGCAAAGTAACTTGGCTATCAACCAAATCAAAGGAAACTGATACTGTGCATGAAAAGCTGCCCCGGCCTTTTTTAGACTGGCTGGGAGAAAGCCCTAGCCCTGTGCAGTTTCTGGCCTCCTCCTCTCTATTCTCAAGCCCTGAACTTGCCTCTAACTTGAAAGGGCTAATTAAAGCCAAACGGAAAAAAAAAATCAAAAGCTTGTTATCTGGCTCCATTACTCTCAGTCCTGGCATCGGTCTGCCTCTCAAAGCTGTCCGCCCTCTGTTCCCTCCAAGGAGACCATGCAGTGTTAGGGCCTACTGCTCTGCAGGCCTCCATGGTGAACTTGGCTTTTGTATTATAGCAGGAGCAGGAGCAGGAGCAGGATAGATACCTGTTCATGCCATCAGGTGTATCCCTACAGATGCTCTTACTCCCAAGAGCAAAGCCCCAAACAATTTTGAGCACGTTTTCTACAGAAAACTGTCAGAGATTGCTAAACCCTCTGATCTCAAAAGAATTATCTATTTAGCAAATAGGCATCACTACCATGTCATCTTCTAGCATTAGCAATGTATGCACATGGGTGTGTAAATGCATTGGTGGAGACATTTATTACACGTATTCAAGTGTGTCGGGGTACTCAAATGTAAAATGAAGATTTCACCAAGGTGCTATGGGTTGATGTTCACCCCCCCTCCAAATGCAGATTTAAATTTGATTGCATTTTAACTGTAGTAAGAGGTTCCGGGATGATGGGGCTGGGAAGGAGCTTGATGGCCAAAACTCTTGTTATACCTGTCTGAACCCTGAGTTTAGATCCACAGGAGCCCATGTAAACACTGAGTGGGCGTGGCCACCCATCTACAACTCCAGCCTTGGAAGGCTGAGACAGGAGAATTCCCTGAGTGAGCTGGCTAGCAAAATTAGCTAAGGTTTGATCGAAAGGTTCTGTCTCAAATAACAAGATAGAAGAGTAATTGTGAATAAGTGGATTAATTTTTTTGTTTTGTTTTTCAAGACAAGGTTTCTCTTCATAGGCCTGGCTGTCCTGGAACTTGATCTGTAGATCAGGCTAGCCTCAAACTCAGAGATTCACCTGCTTCTGTCTCCTGGGTGCTGGGGTTAAAGGCGTGCACCACCACTCCTGGCTTGAATTAATTATGCTATTGCGGGAGTGGGTTAAGGATAAGATCAATTACCTCTCACTCTCTTTCTCTTGCCTCCCCTCATCCTCTTGCCATGTTATGATACAGCAAGTGGGTTCTCAATAAATGCAGACACACTTGATTGCAGACTTTGGCAACCTCCAAAACTAAATGACATCAATTGCTGCTCATGATTGATGACCCAGTCTTGGCATTCCACTATAGAAGTACGAGGGTTCTCTAATGGTCTTCTCTATACTTATCTTCTACTGATTCCCCTAACTGACCTAAGTTTAAATGTGTAATACACACACACACACACACACACACACACACACACACACAGAACACAGAACAGCACAAATATAGTTCATCACTGACTGCCTACATTTAGGAATAGTTCAAAATCCCCCAAATTCTTAACAGTCCCATAGACCTTCTTGTCTAGATCAGCTACTATCCAAAATGAATGGCTCCAGGATTCTTGCTTTGAATTCCCTTCCTGAAAGACTATAATCCGTAAGCAAAACCAACCCTTTCCTCACCAAGTTGCTTTTAGTTTTGGTCTTGATCATAGCAATAGAAACCTAACTATAAGATAGACATGGTACTATGAACACAGAGGATGCTTTATAAATATGCTTAATCTCTTCCTATCTCCCTTTACTCTCATTTGCCATTTATAAAGATATGCAAAGGGCTAAAATAAAACCACAATTCTCTGAAACTCAATGTCCACCTCAAATGCAAAATAACTTCTCATGTTAACACTTGTCTTTCTTGAATTTTTCCATCATTTTCTCTAAGCTGCTCTGCCATGCCCAAATGCAAAGAACATCAACTTTACATGTTTCCACCTATTCACAGCCCCATTTCTAATAATAAGCAAGGAGAAAGAGAACAAAACAAGACACCAATAAGAAACCTACATTTTAGCTCTAATGGACTCTTTCATACTAAGGATGTTTGGCTGGTGACAGGCCAAATCAATGCTACCCAAGATGGAGACCTATCAAAACTACATGGAGGCTACAAAGCTGGGGTCCCAATCATCCACACTCAACTGTCCAGGCCCACAGGATCCCCTCTGACTCACCGCACTGCTGCAAGGGATGTCCTTCACCTTGAGCCAGGCCAGGTCCAGTGTCCCCTCGCCTCGGTAACAGGACTGTAGGCGCTCCTTAATGCGGTCATTGATCTGTTTCAAGATGAAGATGCACAGGGCAGACTCATCCAGAGATTTCATCTTCCGCTTCTGGCCCTTGGAGAAGACAGTGAAGAGGAGGTCAGCATCTGGACGGACTCCCAGGGTCCGGCCCAGCACAGCACCAGCTTTAGACAGGTAGGCAGCCTGTAACAAGCGATATTCCACCCCACTGCGCTCGCAGCCAATGGGCACCTCCACGTAGGAGTTGAAGGCTGTGTCCTCTTTGCAAAGCCTCACAAGCTTTGATGTGTACACCTGTTCCTTTGTTGTAGAGCCTGGGGGAGACACCATCTCTGGCTGAAGGGTCAAAAAGTAGACAAAGTTGCCACTGCTGAAGCCATAGACATAGTAGATGTCAAAGTCAGGGATAACAGTGAAGGTGTCTGAAGGGATCTTGATCATAGAGGCCACAAATTCATCATGGAAAACATAAGCAAACATGCCATCTGCCTCAGAGTTCTTAGTCAGCTTCCGGCTAGAGATGGTAGGAAAATATTCAGGCTTGCCATCCACTGCAGTGGCAATAAAGAGTTTATCATCCAAATTGCTATAGGAGACAATCACCCCAAAGACTGAGCCACTCTCATTAACCCCCGAGAGGTAATGTTCCTTCTTGTGGAAAGGCTCTCCCAACTTGAAGAGGTCCTCTAGCCTGAGGAGCTTGCAGATACCCTGGTACAAGCTCCCACATGCAATCAGCCTGTTTTCTTTGTAGTCTATAAGCAGCATCTTGTTGACATTATTGGTGCTGGCCAAGGGCTCATTGCAGGTCTGAACAATACGAGGTGGGTAACACTTGGGGTTGTCCTCATCTGGCCCTGTCTGATGAGTTACCAAGACCTTAAGGTCACTAGAGAGTTTGTAGATCCTGTTGACAGCCCCCAAGTAAATGTGTCCTGTCCTCTCGTCCACCACAAGGTGATTGAAGCCCTCAGCGGGCTCCCCTCGGAATGTGACCAAAGAACGCTTTTGAGACAGCTGTGGTGGCTGCCGTGAAAGCAGAGTGGAGGAGCCCATCCCTACCACCAGGAGGTGGGACAACAGGCAGGTCCAGTTCCAGGGCATGGCTTTCATCTCCGAGAGGGGTCCTTTCAACACAGCAGCAACCAGCACAGCCGTCCCTCTGGAGGGCCAGGACTCAGCAGGGCAGTCTCCCCTAGGAAAGAAAAAAAAGATTAAAATGTGAGCAAACCATGGCAGGGCTCTGGGTGCCTACAGGTCTTTCTGAATTTAGGACATACATGGAACTGACCTGTTCTGGAAAAGCCAGAGGCCAGTCCTGCCCCTGGTGTAGGCCCATGAGATGGTTATCTTGGTGATGGCAGTCTTAGTATTTCTTATCAATAATAATGGTGGTGATAATGGTGATGAGGATAGTAGTGATGCTAATAAGAAACAACATGGCCTACTGAGTGTCCGGTTTTGCACCAATCCCTGGCCAGTACCTCTGGATACTGTGTTATTTCGTTCCAACCCCCATTGAGGCTTCAGTAATGATCACGCCCACAAGGCGGGGCAGAGGAAGGAGCGGAGGACCGAGGAGCAGGAGGAGGTGGGCTCTTGGTTCCGGGACGCGGGACACTAGAGGTGGACCGAGCAGAGTTCTCCAGAGAACACCGCCGGACTACCCTATACCTTTGCCTGCAACCTACCCCTTCATTTGTAAGTTACCCCACAAAATAAACCTCCCTTTTAACTACGTGGAGTGGCCTTAATAATTTCACCAATAAGTAACCCTTCCATAATGAGTATCTTCCAACTGCCCTCCTAGATCTAAGGTCTGCACTTACCTGTGAAAACAGAGTTGACATACATGGACCCTACATCAGAGGCTCCCGAGTTATCATCCTAGTGAACAGTGTCAACAGAAGGCTAGAGGAGAAGCCATCTGTCCTGGGGCCTTCCTTCCTCTGTCTCTCTGTCTCCATGTTTTGTGGACCATCTCCTGCCTACTTTATTAGACCTAAGAGAGAGTAACAGTGATCTCATTGTTACTAACTTAAAAATGCATCACTAAGCCAGGTGCACTAAGTATGGTGCACACCTTTAATGCCAGCACTCCAAAGACAGAAGCAAGCCTTTCTCTGTGAATTCAAGGCCAGCTTGGTCTACAGAGCTAGTTCTAAGATAGCCAGGATTACTCAGAGAAACCCTATTTCAAAAAGAGAGGAAGGAAGGAAGGAAGAAAAAAGAAAGAAAAGAAAGGAAGAAGGAAAGAGAAAAAAGGAAAAAGAATGGAAAAGAAAAACCAGCACTAACCCTTGAAGACACCAGACTTTCATGAATACTCTTAATAATTTTTGCTGAAAAGACCAAATTTGCACATCTTGTTTCCTGCCAGAACCTTAACTGCTGCCAACAGAAGCCTGTGGTCATTTTACACCACATTTTACAGCTAAGGAATGTGAGCTTAGGGGACTTTTGTGGCTTGTACCACCAAAAATGGAAAAGGTGGCTGAAGTAGTCAGTCCTTAACCATCTCATTTGATCACACAGCAAGGTCTGGCCCCCATGTCCTGTTATCCACAACAGAATTGCTAAGACCACCCATTATAACTGCTGGCCTTGACCCACGTTGTCCTTCCTGCCTCCTCTACAAGATGGTACAGAGAGGTTAAACTAAAAGCCCATATCCTCTATCCCTTCAAGTTGCAGAGGCCACCAACTCCCCTGGCTAGACAACCCAGCTCTGAGCTTTCCTATCATTTTAATGAAGTACACCTTGGCTGCCTCTTATGGTGGGGACTCCTCTGCCCCCTGTAATTTTTCTTTGAAAGGAGAGAAAAAGTACTTTCAGAAACCAATGGTCTGACAAATAAATAATAAATAAATAAATAATCACTAGGGCACAAAATTGCCATCCATCCTAGCAGTTGCCTTCATTTCTACTCAATATACTTTCTGCATGTGTTTCCAGGGGACAGCATCACATTTCTCCCAGCTTGGATGAAATAAGGGCTGGAATCATCAATATCTTATTTAGGGGCATCTCAGCTCTGTAGTATTTCTCATTTCCCCCAAGCTCCTAAAAATGAGGTTATGGGATGAGGCAAATTGTTAAAGTAATAGAAGTCACCCCAGCAGGAAGAAAGGACAGGTTAGCTGGACAGCCAGAGAAGAGAAAAAAATACTAAAGACTTTACATTGTCAGCCAAAATTCTAAGGAAAACCACCTCAAGGAAACATGAGAGGAAGAAACTGCTAACAGATGGGGACCCTACCATAATGGGCAGTCCTGTAAACAAAGGGCCTTCGTTCATCTACCCACATGGTTCAAGAGTGTACTCAGAGCATGTGCAAAACAGGTAAGATAATGGAGGATTCTCGGGTCTGACTGTCAATTTACTGTTAATCCAGGTAAAAACTACCAGAACCTACTTATTACATGAGATAAAGTTGTGTGCATGCTTTGGGAGTTCTTAATTGAGGAGAGGGAACAAGGAGCAGGCTTTCGGAAACCTCAGTGTGGATGAAAGAACACAGCTCAGGAAAGAATCAGGAGGAAGGTATGGCAGAAGAGAGAAAGCTATGAGCCCTGTCAGGATACCACTGAGAAATCAAGACTAAAATGCACAGAGCTGGGAAAAGAGGACAACTTAAGAAAAGCAAAGAGAAGCCCTCCCTTCGCTAGAGGGGAGAATGCAGCTGAGAACTGGCGGAATCCTGCCAAACAGATTCTGTCCTAATCACTAGTGCAGCCATATCACCCTGCTCAGCACCCAGTGGAGGCTCAATAACTATTTCTTTACTGGAGAAAGAGGGGCCAGAAGCAGAGAGACTAGCAATGTTTGTGCAGCCTTGAATATATCCCAGGCCCTATGCAAGGTAAATGCTTTCCCCTAAATTAGTTCATAGGACCATCATGGATGTCCCTAAAGCAAGATGGCTTTACCTATTCTGCAGATGAGGTAGCGAGTTCTTCAAGGATATGTGGCCAATGAGAGGCAGAGTTAGGAAGGGGATCCAGGTCTATATCACTGCAAAGTCCATACACCTTTTAGAAATACCTCATTCCAGAACCCAGAATATGGAGCCATTGGAATTTAATTCACATAAGTCCCAAACACAGAGGTCTCAGGATATCACCTATCAAATCCAGAGAAATGAAAATTTCTGTGACCTCACAGGACTGTAGTCAGAAGGTTTCTCTAGTCCTGCCCGGCCTTGTGGTCCTGCAGCCACTCATAAAATACTCATTCAGAGGCTTAATATTATTTACCAATTGTATGGCCTATGGCAGACCTCTTGCTAGCTAGCTTTTGTATCTTAAATTAATCCATTTCTATAATCTATGTTTTGCCACGTGTTCTGTGGCTTTACTGGTCTGCAGGCATCTTACTCCTTCAGTGATGGGTTGGTGTCTCTCCAGCTTCCACCTTTCTCTTTCCTGTCTCTCTCCTTGGATTTCCCACCTGCCTCTAAGCTGCCTTGCCACAGGCCAAAGCAGCTTATTTATTAACCAATGGGAACAACATACATTCACAGTGTAGAGAAAGACATCCCTCAGCACAGGACACTACCTGAGAGATGACCCTTGTCAATGGGTACTATCACATGATAATTCTGAAAGTATTGATGAGTACTTGACACAAGGTGAACCTTCTGTTCATCACACAGCAGGTGCTTTGCTGTTTTTAGTAAGGTTGAAACCAGGTTAGAAAGATAAGGATTATAAGGGATGGCACCCACTGGTTAAAAAAAAAATAGTCTTAGTACAAGTGATGAGGAGTCAAGACAGTTCCTCTTTAACTGTCTTTCCAAATCCAAAGATCAGAGAAGATTCTAGAAATTTGTTTTCTGGACTAGGTTTAGTGCTACTCACAACTCTAATTTCAGAGGCAATGGCGGTGATATCAAAGGGGCCATGTGGGATAAAAGAAGAAGATGAAGGTTGGGGAGATAGCTCAGTTGGCAAAGTGCTTGCCATGCACACGTGAGAACTTCCATTTGATCCCTGGAAACCATGTTAAAAATCCAGGCATGCCATCATATGTTTATAATCCAAGTCCTGGGGAAGGGAAGATAGGAAAATCCCTGGGACTCCTTGGCCAGCCAGCCTGATATAATCAATGAGTTCTAGGCTGGGGAGAGACCCCATCTCAAAAAACAAGGTAGACAACAAGTAAGGAAGGATGCCCAAGGTTGACCTCTGACCTTTACATGCACATGCAGAAATGCACATGCACACCACACATATGTATACCCACCCCACACACATGTACACAAACACAATCAATTAATCAATTGATAACAATGTATAAAGAAAAGATGGTGATGAGTGACAGCACGGACCACTAATTCCCCATTCAGTGCTCTTCCTATCACATTTGGCCTCTTCTGACTGGATCTCAACATACTCCAACATCTGCTCCCCAGGCTTTGAAAGTGACAGCAATTCAGGCACCATATGCTCTGCTGGCTAACAGGGATCTCCCTGTAGCTCTGCCAACAGCCAAATTCCAGAGGGGCTGGGATACTCACTGAAAGACACAGGCAGGTTGGGCACAGCCACCAGCCCTTAGGGTCTGCTGAACGTTCCCTCCCAGTATTAGAGCATGCCATGTGCCTGACATTTGGCCCGCCTTACTGCGCACACTCATAGGCCCACAGCCAACCCACAGCTCCCCAGTCAGTGCCAGGCAAGACAAGGAAGCCATAATCATGGTGTTTCCTGGGCAGGCAGGGGCCACATCTCACTCACCATCTTCTATTAGGCACCAAAATGAGACATGGTTACACATCTCAAACACTTATCACTTTCATCTGGGCATGGTGAGATAACTTCCTGGATGGAGAGAGAGGGGAACTCTGAGAAACAATAACATGTGACAGGGAATAAGCAGCCTCTCGTTTTTCCCCCAGAAAAAGGATTGATTAGGAAACAAGAAACACAGAAATAGAAAAGGAAGTTATATGGACAAGTACGTGGGCACCAGCTAGCTCACTGAAGACCCCACTGTGGGCCTGGCCAATGCCAGTCTCCCCACTCCAGCTCAGGGGTGGCCTTCTTCCCACAGAGGGGCAGAGCCACTAGCCCCCTCATACCCAGGGTCATCTAAGGTTATTCTGACCTCACTACAAAGCTGGAGGTTCCAGAAGGTAGATGTGTCTATCCCAGGACTTCAACCCACGTAAGAGCTGTCTTTAGCCCAGGAATGCCCAACTTCTGATCCTTCTCATTCAAATATCCATTTAGATGATTTTAAAAATAATTTTAAAATAAAAAAAAAGTACTAGCAAATCACTCCAAAGGTTTCCAAAGGGCTTCTTGAACCAGGCAGAGTGAACAGGACAGAGGACAGGACACCCACAGACCAAATCAAACCCAAACATACTGCCACCTCCTTCATGAAATCAGACTTTATTTCTGAGTGGTCTCGGGGGAGATGGAACTCATTTTTAGAAGCTGATCATCATTTTGATTAGAGCAGTTGGGACTGCCTTTGTTTTATATGGCAAGTTTTGAAGAGCTCAAACTAATTTTCATGAAGTGCTACCGTCCTCTCAGATTCCTGAGTGGCAGACAGAAAGTTATTATAGAGCAGTTTAAAATAGCAATTAGCTCACAAAATTCCTTCAGAGTTTAGAAGTCGTCTTCATGTACATTACCTCGGTCTAATTTTATTGTTCACCATGACTCTTGGGTTACCATTGAATGTGATCTCAGAGAGTACAGGCTAAGAATTGCTGGGTCCATCTTGTAACCCAAGGGGGCAAATACAAAGAAGGGCCTCAAACAATGAAGCCATAAGAGAACAGAAATGGTCAGAGTTCCTGGATACCAGTCAGGTTGTATAGATGTCTGTGTGGTGTGCATGACACCATCTGGTGCCTGTTCTGCCCAGATAATACATGAGCCAAAGCTTTCCTCTTTCCAGAAGCTAGTTCAGGTCCAGTTTTCTGCAATCATTAATGAAAGAATCTTGTTTTCTATTTCTGTGATGAAATACCATGACTAAATTCAAGTTGGGGAGGAAAAGGTTTATTTCAGTTTATGACTTCACATCATAGTCCATTACTGAAGGGGGTCAGGACAGGAACTCAAACAGAGCAGGAACCTGGAGGCAGGAGCTGACGCAGAGGCTATGGAGGGGTGCTACTTACTGTTTTTGCCAAGATATAGCTTGCTCAGCCTGCTTTCTTATATAGCTCAAGACCATCTGCTCAGAAGTGGCACTGTCCACAGTGGGTACTCCCACATCAATCTTTAATCAATAAAACGCCCTACAGGCTTTCCCACAGACCAATGTGGTGGGGGCATCAAGCCAATGTGATAGAATTTTCTCAACTGAGATTTCCTCTTCCCAAATGAATGTAGCTTATGTCAAATTCTAAGCTACACAGAGAAAAATCCAAAAGTGTCTATGGCCACATCCTCTCTACCAGGCTGTTCTTCAGTGAGGCTAAGTAACAAGCCTAATATATTTGTATGTCCCCTGCACACAGAGATTAACTATAGTTCTGTAAGTGGTGATGCATTGTCCCAAGTAAGGTCTGGGGGTTAGCATGGGTGTACAGACTTTCACAACCACACATTGCTCCCCCTGTCTTCAGGCTCTACCCACAGTCTCCCAGGGTTTCAACCTGTTCATGGCTTTCATGTCTCAAATTTCATTCACTTCTCAAAGGAGTGAATGACTACTATCTCTGGTCCCAGGAAGACTCTCAAATGTCCTGATTGCATGTTAGTACAGGGACTGTCAGATGTCCCAATCACATGTTAGTACAGGGACTCTCAGATGCCCCAATCACAGGTTAGTACAAGAATCAGTGCCACCAGATATCCACTGATAACAAGTTATTAAATTTGTCCAGTGATGCTGTTCTCTCTGACATCCAAAGTCCCTTAAGAGTAAGGATCATGGGTTGGCAAAATGGCTTACCAGATACAGTGTCTGCCACCAAGCTGATGACCCTAGTCCAATCCCTAGGTCCCTCCCACATGATGGGAGAGGACAGACATTTGCATATCGTCCTCTGATCTCCATGTGGCACATATACTCCCTCTCACACTCACAATAAATAGATAAGAGTAATGATTTTTTAAATAATAAAGATTATAGGGTTTTTCCCCCATCACTGACTATCTTCAGTTCTAAGCTTAGATCCTGGGACACAGGATCTTAGGGCCTGAGACACAGGAAGTATATAAAAAGTGTTTGAGTATGAAAGAAAGAAGGAAAAAATGAATGACTCTAATGGCAGAGCATATGAGATAGCAGCTGGTATTGCTTATGGCTGAAATTCAAAGTCTATCCCAATGCTGTACCAACAAGGTCAAAGAGGGTCTGGACTGACAAAGTTGGTCTTCCCTACCTAATCAAGGGCTTATAAATACTTAAAATACTCAATTTTGTCCTTTTAAAACTTGAGTACAAAGGCCTCTGAGAAGCTACACCTTCCATACATGATTTACAAGGAGATCAGCAGTCTGCCAACTGATATATTGTCACAAGTCACCTTGGGCCTCCAAACTAAACTTTTCCCTACTCAATCAAGAAATCCAGTGCAGTCAGGGAAAGGAGCAGGGCCAGAGAAAGTTGCACTGGGGGGAAACAGAACAATGGATACAGGTTGCTAGACGCCAGCATGCATACACTCATTCATCTAATGACTATTTCTTTCCTAGCGAGTGATTGCTAATTGAACATATGCCATAAGACAAATCCTGAGCCAGTGGCAGTGGCACACACCTTTAATCCCAGCAGTTGAGAGGCAGAGCCAGGCAGATCTCTGTGAGTTCGAGGCCACCCTGGACTACAGAGCGAGATCCAGGACAGGCACCAAAACTACACAGAGAAACCCTGTCTTGAAAAGAAAAAAAGAAGGAAAAAGAAGAATCCTGAGCTGAAACCAAGGGGTAGTTCCCTAGAGTGGAATAGACTATCCCTGCTCTGCAGTGTCTGAGGGTTTCCTAGAGAGCCTCTCTAGCTGTCCCCTGGAGAAGTTGTGCAGAACTCCACTTCCTCAGTCCTTCTCAGAAGCCAGGGATAGTGAGACAGGGCAACACAGAACTGATGACATATGTCCTACCCCTTGGTCCTTCCACCACCTCCTTTAGTCCTGCAGACAGTATCATATCCAATAACCTGCAACTCCAGCATGCAGGAAGGTCATGAACAGAAAGCTAACTTTGATGAAGCTCTTCATTATGACCTGGAGGCAGCCCTTGATATTTCAGGCACTGTAATGCCAAAGGGGAGTCAGGAATCACTACACAACGGCTCTCTCCACTCCAGGTCTGGCTGGGAAGATTTAAAAACACAGAATTCTCCTGGGAAGCATGATCTGGGCAGTAAATGATTGACAACTTCTTTCTAGTGTCTCGTTTGAAAATGCAGGCTGGCCGGGAATTGGGGTTCAGCCTGGCATCGATCTGGCTCGACCTGGCTGCTGTTTCCTGTCGCAGCTGCCCAGCACGGCTTATATAAAAGCCCTTGCCTGGCTATCCTGTTCCCAGTATTGGTTTTCTGTCCTCAGAGACCTGCAATGGCCTCTGGATGCACACAAATGGAGGGACATCGTGGAAAAGTGACCAAAACATCCTGAAAGTGTAGCAAAGCAATGCCACTTTGGCCATTATAAGAAATGGTGGGCATTTGGCTCTCAGAAGGGAACCTGAGGTCCACTTATCCTATGCATATGCCTTAGGATGTGTATGGCTGAGTAGTTTCCACCTAGAAAGGAGACCCACACTGCCCTCCAGCCTCAGACTCACAGGCCAGCTCATTTTGGTTGTTTTCAGCCACATCTGATGGTCTTATGGATGAGAACTCTGAAGATCTTGTCTCCTCTCACAGGCAGGGGAAGAAGTTGGGCGCTCTTAGCTCACAGCCATTTGCGTTTATGCCAGTGACATTTCCCGGAGCCTCTTCCCTCTGACTCACCGTGAATTAGGTCACTGCAGCCACCAGGAATAGCTGCCCTCATAGGCCATGGTCTGTTCATTTCTTTTGATGTCTCAGTTTCCCCACTTGTAAGTTGGTGTTTCTAGAAGCCAAGTGGAAAAGAGTGTGCCCAAATTACTCTTCCAGTGAACCACAACAGAAGCGAGGAAGTCCAGACCTCCTACAACACTGGTTAGCACAAATCTGAGGAGAGGTCCTCAGACCGAACCTGTAGGGGTTCCAGGCAGAGCCAGGCAGAGCTGTGCGATGGTAGTACCTGCAGCACCCAGGAGTGGTTTTTACAGCTGGCCCTGAAGATGCTCTTTTGAGACTCTGCACTTTTCTTAAGTTGGCTTCCTCTCTGCCCAACCTAAGTTGTGAAGTGTCTCTTGCATGCCAACCATGCTTTACTCCTGCGGCCTGCCCTTAGAGAGCTTGGGGTCCTCTTTTGTCAAGTGGGCCCACACCACTCCCTGTAGAGGTTACTTTTTCTCTTTCAAGGAAGGACCAAGGGGTAGGACATACATCATCAGTTCTGTGTTGCCCTATCTCACTACCTGGGGAGTATGTCTTTGCTTTTTTTTTTTTTTTTTTTTTTTTTTTGGCCTCTGGCACTGTGTAGGACAGTTGGTGGAAGAGTGTGGACAAGAGATTTGCAAGTGCTGAGCCCCCCACCCCCACAGGACTAATAACTAATATAAAGCGTCACATCAGCTGATTCTGCCCCAACTCCTCCCCTTCCCTTGACAAGTAAGAAAAAGACAGACATTGTCAACTTCAGACTGGTGCAAAATTTCTAACTAGACTTTTGTTTTCTTGTGTGTGTGTGTGTGTGTGTGTGTGTGTGTGTGTGTGTGTGTGTACTGAACACAGGGACTTCTATATACCAGTCAAGTGCTCTGTGACTAAGCTACATCACAGGCCCTTAACTAGACTTTCCTAACTCCAGAAAGTATCAGGGTTGGAAGCAATAAAATAGATGCGGGGTTTTAGGAAATCAAAGCTGAGAGTCTATGTTCTTAGGTCCTGGAGCCCGAGTTTCTCTCCAGCTACCACCTCTGAAATTGCCACCATCCCCGTCACTGCCACCTGTATCGAGTCAACTAGCCATTGTCCTAGCCCCAACAGTCTTCATGCAAAGAGCCCAAAGCCCCACCAAACAGTAGAACCATGGAGAAGCAGTGACTTGAGGCACCCTTTGCTAGAAGATGGTACTTCCATTGTCCCCCCAAAGTCGAGTGGTATCTCTCTCACATGCCATCCTTGTCCCCCTACTCCATCCATCCCTTCCTCTTTCAATCCTAGAGGAAATCAGGAAGTGAACAGTTGTCTGCCTTGTCGGGCTATACTCATGTAATTAGTGCTATTTAATTCCACAACGAGGCAAAGCTCATAAAACACAAAACGTATTTCAGCTGTGTGCCACAAATCCTGGCAGAAATCCCCACTGCAGCCGGAAGCTGAACGAAGTTATATTTGCTCCCTAAAAAGATAAATAAATTCAGGATGAAGGCGACAAAGTTCTGAAACCAGGCACTGCTATTACCTGGAAATATGCAAAGGAAAAAGAACAAGGGATTCTGGTCCCTAAAGTTTGGAAACCATTGCCATTGCCATGACAACAATGACTATTAAAAACATTTCCTATTGATTAAGTAATGCCAGCATAATACGTCATATCCTTGTAAGGCCATTCTGGACTCACCCTCTGCTCACTCTCAAGCACTAACACATGCTTTAAGACATTGTTCCCAGTCACCGGATGGGAAGACATCATTAGTCTATCGTGTCCTGGACACACACATGTGAGTCAGATCCTTAAGCAGAAACCTGCAGCTTCTAGTAATTACTCCAGCTTAACTAACATGTCCCTGCCTCCCAACTGCTAGTCCCCTGTCAACCCCACTCTGCTGACACCTCCCTGCACTTCAGTATTTATCCCAGCTGCACATGGAGCAAGCAGCAGCAAATGGTGTCCTCTGTCCTGCTACTGTTCAAAGATGGAACTCAGACTGGTGCTGTGTGACACTTTCTGGGGAGACATAAAAAGCATTTATGTACCCCAGGTAAAGAGGGACTGACAGACCAAAGAGAAGTTTCCACCAAAGTGCAGTTTAGCAACAGGGGTTACTTACTGGTGCACAGGTGACTCACCAACAACTCCATCACTGAGAAATCCACCTGAGACAGTTGTTTACCTTTCCCATAGTGGCAAATGGAATCCAGCAGTGGGACTTCATGAGGACTTTATGAGCCTCCCTGTGCTGGGGAGGGATATCAGTAGACCAGATCTCTATGGTCATCACAGCTGCTCTGCTTCAAGGCAATATTGCTCCTGTCCAACCCAGGGGAAACAGCTGTGACATTCTATCAGCTCATCATCGCTGGAGGAGCAACATAGTCCAGACCTCTGAGGTTAACCTGTGTCTCCAAGTCAGGACTAGAGCCTCTTCTCAATGCTCCCAGTATACTGATCTTCTCCTACAGCTTCCCTGTGAACAGACTGTACCTTTTCCCTTTTCAAGGTGACAAGAATTCAGAATTAAAGGAGGGCCCAGAGCAAGGCCAAGTACATCTGAATAATATTGGATGCTGCTGACACCCTTTTTCAGGATCTTCTCAGAGCTGTGTCAGTGGAGGGGGCACAGAGGGTCAAGTCTATTGCAAAGCCCAGGAGGCCTCTATGTATTTCCAGTGGCTCTGAGTCTACCCTACATATACACTATGAATGGAAACACAGTATTCTCCAGGCAGGAAAATCCAAGAATAGGCAGTGCCTGCCAGTTCACTGTCCCTTTCACATGGTCCCAGAGTCTACCCACATCATGACTACCATCTCTTATGAGCATAACGTAAGTTGAGTTGCCTTCGAGTAACTCAAGTGCACTGAACACTCATCATTCCAAAAGCTGCAGACTGAGCCTCAAAAATGTTCACTAACTTTCCATATGTCTTAGTGTTTCTGTTGCTGTGATAAAACACCATGACCAAAAGTAGCATACAACTCAGAGATCACATTCCATCACTGAAGGAAGTCACAGAAGATATTCAAGGCAGTAACCCACAGGCAAGAACTGAAGCAGAGACCATGGACAAGTGCCGCTTACTGGTTTGATTCCCATGGCTTGATGAGCCTGCTTTCTTATACAACAGAACATCTGCCTATGGGTGACACCACCTACAGTGTGCTGGGCCTTCCACATCAATCACTAAGCACTAAAATGCCTCACAGGGTTGCCCACAGGCCGATCTTATGGAGGCATGTTTTCATTTGAGATTCCCTCTTCCATAAAGACTCTAACTTGTGTCAAGGTGACATAAAACTGACCAATACACCACATTAATGCTTCTGTTGATTATGCTTTTCCTTATAGTACAAAGCTTCCAGAGTCATCACTGGAGATTGTATATCAAAAATAGGAGCAGAAATGAGTCTACAAGGCCCCAGTGCAAAGGTATAGTTCCTACCCGAGAAGAGAGAAGGCCATCTTAGCGTATTGAAATCTTTTGAAGTGTTCTTTCATTGACAGGTACTGGTGCATCCCATGGAACCCAGTAAGGCAAGTTTGGGGGAAGACATCAGATAGTATCTCAAAGCCAAGCAGCAAGTCTCTTTGTACTTCTGTTCAACAACATATACACAGCCCTCTATACTGTATGTCGTCAGTAACTGGCCTTTTCAGAGTGAAGCCATGAGTAAGTCAACATTGCCTTCAATCCTATTAAACATTTTAATTAAAATATAGAACTGGGAACACAGCTTTAATGGTAGGGTGCTTGCCTAGCATGTGGAAGGCTCTGGGTTCCATATTCAGCACCATATCTACACATGTGTGTGTGCACATGCTGAAGAGGAAACAAAGTATACAAAAAGAGCTGGCTTTAGATAATATTAACACCTAAAGGAAAAGGAGCAGGGATATTTCCTAAAGATAAAATACCACAGTGGGGACAGGGAGTCTTGATCAGCCAAACGAGTTCTGCAAGGTGAGGGACTGATAGCCAAGGGAGTAACCACCATACAAAGATCTGGCGGGGGGGGGGGGGGGGGTCTTCTAGACCAATGATAAAGTGTTCACAAAGACCATGAAAAAGAGGAAAAAGTAGAGGGCAAAGGGACCAGAAGACATGCACTAAGCATGGAAATGTCACTGAAAAGCCCAAGAAGAAGGTAGCAGACTGCAGGGCACCGAACCATGGAGAGCAGTTTTTGTTTACCACAGACAGCAGGAGAAGTCCTGAGAAGGGGCAAAGCCAGGGAGTGGCATGGTCAGGCCTGGGGCTGGCTGTCAGCCTGGCTGTGGTGGCAGAGGAGACCTGTCATTTTTCAGTGAAGAGTGCCGGCAGACCTAGATCAGAGGGCATGGAAGACAATGAAGCATGGTCATTCCAACATGCTTTCTGGTGAGTCTGGAAATGAGAGGGATAGAAGAGAGAGGCATCCATCCTAACTCCAAGGTTTTGAGACCTGTCTAAGTGGATGGCAGTATCATTTTAACAAGTGGGGAAAACTGAGGAAGAACCTACAATACCAAAGGACCCTAGGGACCAGGTCTCTCACATGGACTGATCCTTTGATAGGATCAATTTTACACTAAGCTTTCTAGGCTGGGAGAAGTGATGTCAACTAAAATGCCTAACTTAGCAACCTAAAATTTTATGCTTTTAGCTTCTGAATAATAATAGTAAAACTTCCATTTTATCAGAGAAATTGAAAATGTCCTTGCATTAGAGACTATTTTGTAAACTTTGTTAAGTTTCCAACCAAAATTAATAACAAACATAAACAATTTTAAAAAGCCATCTTTTTGGTCACACCATGAGCAGCAGCCAGGGCTATGGAAATTGGTGGCTGCCAAAGGCCAGGCTGATGAAAATTAGACAGAAGTCAAAAGAACTCAGGCCTAGGGAGGGACTCTGTCCTGAGTCTTTGTTATAAAGAAGTATGTTAAGGAATGTCTGGTATATAATTTGCCATTTCGACCATTTTTAAGGGTGTGTTTCCAAGGCCTTAAACTCACTTGCAGGGACATCATCATCATCATCATCATCATCATCATCATCAATCTCCAGAACCCATTCATCCCAGGCTCCAACTTGCCCTTTTAAACACAGCCACACTTTCCTCACCCCCAGCCCTGGCAATCACCACTCTGCTTGATGTCTCTATGAATCCTGGTGGTTCCAGGAACCTCACAAACTCAGGATGAGAGCATTTGCCCTTTTGCATCTGACTTATTTCTCTTAGCATGTTTTCAAAGTCCATCTATATGGGACAATGCAAATTTTAATTTTAAGTAATTGAGCTTCTCCCTCCAACAAAGTTACTGGATTCAAAATAACTCCTGTAGTTGCTGTTTCATGGGTATGAGGAAAGGGAAACAAGAGAAAACATGTAGACAGGTGTCTGTCAACACATACTTAGTGAGAAAAATGGCCTCCCAGCAGCCCACATTGTCCTAACGCAATGCGATGAAGAACCACAGTCCCTTCAAGACTCAACCCAAAAAGAACTTTGTTCAATGAACTGGGAAACACTGAATCACCATCCTGAGGAAGTATGATGCATGTTAGCTTACTCAAAGTCCCAAGGGACACTCTAACGATGAAACTTCCTTACAGTGTGTGAGCCAGGGTTTCTCAAATTTGTTTGACTAAGAAACCCCTTTTTACTACCTCACACTTATCACAGTCCTTAAGAATACCATATCATGATACACACAGGGAAATACCTGTACATTGATTTCAATCCTGAAAGTATATGTATGCCTATTTTCTCATAACCCTTATTAAAGTCTTTTAGTGATTTTTTTTTGTGGGGGCAGGGAGTTCAAGACAGGGTTTCTCTGTAGCTTTGGAAACTGTCCTGGAACTCGCTCTGTAGACCAGGCTGGCCTCAAACTCACAGAGATCCACCTGCCTCTGCCTCCCAAGTGCTGGGTTGTGAAATTTAAGGTGATGTGCTTCATGCATTGAGACAAATTACCCAGCCTGCAATGTTTAGATCTGGGAAGGAAACCCCAGGATGGAGAGAAGCAACCAGAATGGGTGATATGGACCCCACCCCTTTCTGGTAAAGGTGCAGTGACATAGTGAGCTCTGTGTTCCCCATTGCCATGGCTCCAGGATACAAACCTCCTTCTCTTGACCTACCTCCAGAGCTCAATGCTGTGACAACCCCCTTTCTCCTGTTTTCTCTTAGCACCTCAGAGAGGGGCCACAGTTTTCTATGCTTATATTAGACTCTGAAGAAAAATAAACAAACATAAAGAAAAATAAAAAATGAGTCTGTCTGAACAAAAGATAGATTTCTCTGTCTCATCTGATCTCTGCCCATGCCCAAATTCAAGGGCTATACCTCCAAAGAGCTGACCCAGCATTTGAGGTTTCTTGTTCAGCTGTTTCTTGAGACTGTGCTGTGGTGATTGTCTTGGGAAGGCCACTCACTCTTCTGTCCTTGTTTATAAGACAGGCCTATGTTTGTGAAGATTACCATGGCTTCCTAAGAAGGGGTACATTATCCAGGTAAAAAGTGGCCCCCAAAAGATCACTAAGACTGATGAAGACACATTTAGAGGTGAGGCTCCCATTCTCCTCGAGATCTCTTTATGCCCAAACTTTCAGGGGTACTAAGGGTCTGCTGAGGTGGTCAAAAACAGACATACTAGCACAGCAGATATTAAAATGTGTCCTCACTATAGGAAACAACAAAATGAAATAAGGTATAACTTGGGAACCACATGGACTTATTACAATTCTACATATCTCCCTTTTCACTCCATGCCATGGGAAACACCTAGTTAAGATGTACAGCCTGTTTCAGTTGCACTATCAGATATCAACAGGGACTTACAAATATACTGGCTGAGGATTACCAGGAAGATGTCTCCCCTTACTTGAAAGCAACACGGCCAAAAGTGTGGGTGTCAGAGTCTTTAGACAAGGGTCGAGGCTAAGGGATCTCACACCCCTCAGGTAGAAGTTCTTTCCCCATTGTAGAGTATAAACTCTGAGCCTCATATTAATATATGTCCAGGGTGATAATTCTCCTACTGATCCAATCTAACCACCCACCAAACACAAACTATTCTCTCCAGTTTCTAGACAGTCTAGACAGAAACCACCACCTCCATTTAGCAGATGAGGAAAACAAGGCCCAGTAAGGTTAAAGATCTTTTTTAAGGTCACAGAGAGTCTCCTAAGAAATAGCTGATTGGCATTGACAGGGAGTAAGAGCAATCCAATGTAGTAAAGTGCCAAATAGGTATAAAAAAAGAAAAAGAAATGAAGCAATCTCTAGAGAGCAAACGAACAAGATTCAGTTTGCAGTAAAAAAATCAATGAGGCAAATGCTCAACCTGTGAAAATCGATGGGGCAACCAACCAATGGCCTGTATTTCCGCCTGAATTGATACCCAACCACATGATGTCATATTTGTATTCACCCAAACCAACTTCACACCCCACCTGCCAGCATATTGCTGGGTACCAGAGTCAACATCTATGGGAGCATCCGCCTGACCCCAAGTGAACATCTTCAAACAGTCCTTGAGAGGTGGCTGATGAAGCCTGCACACCAAGGCTAGAGAAAGAAGCCTCTGGAACAGGGAGATAAGGTGACCTTCTGAGAGCTAATTTAGTCACAATCAAGACATCCATGTGGAAGCCCCAGATATCAGCAGAAGCCACCTTACAAGGCATCCTAAATTGCTGCAGAAAGAGTGGGGAACTGCAATCCAATCAGGGTGACAAGGTTTTATCCTCGGCACAACAATGTAACTCAAGAAGGCTGTACGGGAAACAGTGGACTATACAGAAAGTGTTCACTAGCTCAGGGTGGTGGCCTGGAGTGTAGAGCTAGTAGCAAGAAGTGCTCGGGGTTCAAGCTCACAGCATTCAAAGGGAGAGGGCTGTGGTGGCTGGCTCACCAGAGAGGTGAACTCTGAGTGATAGCAGATATGTGTCAGGCTTCGTTCTTTGGGTGACATTCCTCTTAAGGTGAGCGAGCTCTGCTTCTGAGTCCATGCTTCCCACCAGGCAGCCATCTTCCAGTGATTTTTTTTTCTTTCTTGCTAGTATCTTTATAGCTTTATTCCAGTGTTTACCTTCTGAGGATCACATCTGGAGCAGGTCTCAAATACAACTGGAGTAACCTGTGATATGCAACCTGATCCACTAATCATGGCTGGATTAAGCCAGCCACAATGACCTCTTTCTCCTTGACAGTTTAGGAACAGTCATATAACTCAAACCTGGCCAAGTGAATTCGATTGGAAGCCTGCTAGAGACTTCAGGGACATTCAATTATTACCCTTTGGAAAAGAAAGCATGCTTCTTCCTAATCTGTCTAGCTGTTGGGGTGCCTGGGAACTGCTGAAGCCTTCTGTGCTCTCCCTCCCCGCCCCAGGAATGATGTCAACAATGTGCCCACAATGGCTGAGCAGAGCAACAAAAGTCTTAGAGTGTAATGATGCTGACAATAACTTAATCCTGCAGCTGCCCACCTTTTACTTCCTTATGCCCTCACTACCATTGGTTCTGGCAACATCTGGGAGCACCACACTGGGATTCTTGGGAAGCCTTTGGGCTACTGATGTGAAAATTAGATACCATGTTCATATAAAGACCATGGAGGGGTGTTGGAGGACAACCCCCCCCACACACACTCTTTCATTACCCACCACAGTGAATAATTCAGCATTTCCCTTAAATACCATCTATATCTTAGATTTGAGTGAATTGGATCTAGAAATCGGTTCTACTCTGGGATCACTAATAAAGACAGACCCTGGCCCATGATAACTCCACCAGTACCAATGACTAACTCTCCCCAAACCTTGGTGTTATCTTGTTTGATTGTAATTTGATGAAACAGCAGAAACTATGTGCTACTTTCCTGTCCCTCATATATCTTGTATCTACTCAAGTCACCCATGCGATCTTCACACACAGCTATTCCTTGGCATCTGCAGAGATTTGGTTGTAAGATCCACCCCCACCCCACCATACCAAAATCCATAGATGTTCAAGTGCCTTCTTCAAAATGGTGCAGCATTTGCATAAAACCTACACACATTCTCCTGTATGCTTGAACTCATCTCTAGACTGCTTATAATACCTACTGCAATGTAAATACTGGATCAATCATTTTTACACTATATAGCTTAAGCAATTGTGATACAAGTCTATTCATCTCAGGACAGATGACTTTTTAAACATTTTAATGTGCAACTGATTGAAATCTGTGGAACCTACAAATTCATTTGCTTCCCTGTGTTGGCTACACCTTCCTTTCCTATTTCATGATGGTTTTCAGAGATTGAAATAAAATCAATATGAAATATATAGTATAAAGTCTAAATCATGGGCTTTGGAATTCAAAGCATGTGCTGGAAATCATCAGAGGCATGGGGCACAAGAATTTTAAAGAAATAAAGGTAATAGGATCCCACTCCTAGAGACTCTGATTTAAATGGCCTGCAGGAGATAGCAGTATATTTTTTAAAATGCTCTTCACACAAAATATTCCACTATTCAGCCTGAGTGGATTGGAACCTCTGATGGCTAAGTTCTCTCACGTGTAGATGAGAAAGCAGGCCCGGGGAAGTCTAGAGACTTCAAAATCACATATTCGCTAGCCTTGAGCCAGAGCACCTGGTCTTCTGAGTCCCAGACTAGATATCTCCCATCATGCCTCAGTGCCAACTGCAGGGCACTCACAGTGTTGTTTGTAATAAGGACAGGAAGAGCAGAATGGAGGAATAACTAAAGACCACGAGGAAACTTTTGGGAGTTGATTGTGATGCTGCCCAAAATTATTAAAGTATATTCTTTAAGAATGTAGCTAACTGCAAAGCCATTATATCTCAATAAAACTGCATTTTAAAATACACCTATACACAACTTACAAAATGAGAGAAATATTGGCAAATCAAATAACTGATAAAGAACTAGAAGCCAGGATATGTAAAGAATTCTTACAACTCAACAACAAAAACACAAAGGCATATAAAAGTGGGCAAGCAACTTCAAGAGATACTGTCCAAAAATACACATCAGTGTCTAGCAGTCACATGAAAACCTGTTTGATGTCATTAGTCATTGGGGAAATGAAAACTGTACCCTTTGAATACTGCTGTGTGAATGTAAAACCACACAACCACAGTAGGAAATGATTTGGCATTTCTATAGCAGGTTACCAGCTACCACTGGGAATGGAAGCCAGAGCCACGCTTTGAGACCCACTAATAAACAGAATCCTTTTGTAGAGGTGGGAAGTCAAAATCTGAGACCACACAGCTGACAAGCACAAGCGGAGCTAAAGAGTGTGAGCCCCAGGCTCTTTCTACTATAAACCTCTCTCTAGCACCCCAGATGCTCTATGTGTCCACTTTGACCCTCAGGTCAATAAACGAAGGCTTGAAAGATTTCATCCATGCTAGTAAAGTGGCATGAGAACCATCTACAAGATAACTGGCATTCCTGCCAACCAAACTGGGTAAAGAGACAGAAAGGTAGAGGGAGGTAGTAATGACCAGAGGCTCTCTCATGGGTCAGGAGTTTGGAGGAACTGGAATGTAGGCTACCCTTCTGTATTCTTTTGACATCAGTAGCCTCTTATCAATGAAGGAAAATTTCTTCCTTGAATCATCCAAAATAACATCACATCATACCACCCCCATACAAGCAACATGAGTGTCACACATTCTGTAAAAGTCAACTCTCAATGGTCATGGCATCTCCAGAGTCCAATCTTTCCAAAAGACTGTTTGCTGATAACACCTTCCCATACAAGAGTCCCAGATGACTCCTACCTCCCACAGAGAGACGGACAGATGTCCTAGTCAAAAATGGCCTCCAATAGAATGACCCTCCATTGCTCAGTGACCCTCTATTTGCTATGCCCTTCAGCTTTCAAGACTTATTTTGTCCCCTTTTCTTGGGATCTCTTTCTCCTCGTTCCTTCTCTATCTCTCTATTCAAGTATTTCTCCCTGTGAAAATTACCTTCTCTACAATTCAGAATCCTGAACCATAAAACATAAATGATGGCGAAACCCACCTTCCCAGCTGTAGAACAAACGTGAACAGGGTGACCACCACCACAATCATTCCTGACTCCCAAGGAATCTCGCTTCTTCCCTTGAGACAGCAATAGGCACAGGCATTGGTCTTCATCACTTCCTACTTTGCATTTGCAGAAATGTTTGTATCTGGTTTGAATCCACTTTTCCCAGCTAAGGAAACCCCATGGAGGAGAAGCAGTGCTTCTAATTTTAGCCTAGTGCACAGAGCAGTGAAAGTGCCCAGCCACAGTGAGAAGCACAAATGATCAGTGTTGGATGACTTTAAATTGTCCCCTGGAGTACCCTTACAGTGCCTAGAACCCCAAAGGAAGGGAGACAAATGCTGGGCCAGGACATGAATTCAGGAATTAGATGGGTGTAAAGCTTTGGCATACAAGGGTTTAACTTGCCTCCAGACACACTCTTTTCAAAGGATTCCCCCAAATCCACAGAGGTTGGCCTCAGTCCAGCTTTCCAGCCCCAAACAACATCTTCCAGAAATTCAAAGATGCCTTTTACACCAGGAGTCCCTTGTGCTTACTTAAAACAAAAACAAAACTTAAAAAAAAAAAAAAAAAAAAACCAACCTTGGCTCTACCAAAAAAAAAAAAAATAATCGTTTTCCTCTTATTTGACTCTCAGGGTATCTGGCCTGGTCTCCCTTTGTGCTGGTATTCTATGAAGCCATAGCGACTCTGACCACCATAGGGAGTTGGACTTAATAGAGGTTGCTAGCTTCTTAGCACACAGGCTGTACCCAGAATGTGCAACAGTCTTTTCCCCACCGGCTGCCAGTGCCTGGTCCTTTGTCTGCTCACAGCCTGCCTGGGAACCACCGTGACACACCAACCCATCACCTTGAGTGAAGCCAGAGCTCCAGGGCCCACCTCCTTCCTTCTAGTCCCCTGGTGCTTAATAGAGCAAAATAAGGGTGGTTTTTGTGTTTTATTTTTTGTTTTGTTTTGTTTTGTTTTAAGCGATTATCCAGGCAGCAGAGACAAAGAAATTAAGAGATATCCCTTGAGGTAAGGAAGGGGTGGAAAAAGGCAGGCTGGGAAATAAAATGGCTGCTTTTTGATGAATCCTAGGGCTGATACTTAGATTAAAAAAACATGATGCTGCAGCTCATGGCATGTCGGGGAACACAAGTTTGTAGTGAAATGTAAAAATAGTCAGCAGAATGAGAAAAGGATACAGGACTGTTCTCTGCCTTGGTTGGAACAGGGAAATGAGGATAAATCCAATCAGTAGTCCCATCCTCACCCATCCTGACCCAGGGCTCCCCACCAGCCTGCTGTAGGATCCAGATCCTACCACCTACTCTCACCATTAGACCTACTGCCTAAAGAAGGGTGTGTCTAAGAGACACATGGTCAAGAGTTCCTGCCGAGGCCCATCCCTGGTACCCACTTACCTAAGCCTAACACAGAAGCTGAGTACCTGGCCATAATAGGGGTGTCCATGAATGTCATCCACTGATGTGGACACATCCCTGTGTAGCCACGGCAGAAAGGCATGAGAGGCAGCAAAGGGAGGGACTGTGAGGCAAGCGTGAGAAGAGCCATCAAGTAGAATAAATGGGATAGAGAGACACAAGGTAGGCTGGAGCTGATGCCTTGATTCAGTGATAGCCATAGTCAAGGGTAGAGGAAGGAACAACAGTCACGTTCTGCATAGAGTCATGTCTGTCAGTGGCAGGCTGCATAAGACAGTGAGCCATGAAGACAAAAATGGAGCTGAGAAACTCTCATGACCCAGTAATGCACAAGACAGAGCCTTGATATCAATGTCACTAGGTTCCTGCTGTGTGTGTTTATTATACTTTTATCATTAGTGTGTATTTCTTTTACTTATTAGAAGTTGAGTTGGCTATAAAACAGTATGTGATATCAGCAGTAGCCTCTGTTATCACATGTCCACCATGTCTCTTGATGACATCAAGATACCACATAATGTGGCTGATGTCTATTGTGTAGCCTTGGGATAATAGTATACACAGACAGTAATGTGTGCATAGTGATGAAATTGCCTTAGGACACATTACCCAGAACATACACCATCATTAAATAACACACATGACTGTATTACAATTTCTATTTAAATACATTTGTATCTCAAAGGAAAGAAAGCAAGAGCTCTAACTAAGAGTCCACATACAAAATCAGTATCCTGGCTGGGTTGGCACACTCAGGGTCATATGTGCAGGTACCCTGAGAGTAGGCAGCACCACGAGGCTGAGGGACTAGCCTAGGATTTTTACTTCCTAGTTGGCCATTTGTATTTTATAAGCTATTACAGTGGGCCTCAGCAAATTAAGACAATTTATTATTTATTGAGTGATTTCACCTCAACAATCCAGTGGTTTTAAAAACAAGCAAATGGTTTCTACAAGGACAGTGTAAGTAGGAAATTAAGTAACATAAACACTATTAATCAATAAGAAAATGAAGAGGTCACCCTTGACTCCTGGTGCAAGCTCTTCATCATCCACACCACAAACCTCAGGATCAACAAATCACAACATGAATGAACACTTGCTTCTCTCAAAAAGAAATCAAAATCATTCAGGAGACTATTTTGAGAACTAGCTGCAGCTCACCCTCCTGAACGATGGGCTTCCCCTTAAGTGCTGACGTACTTGTAGGCACTGCCTTATGGGTGGAGGCACACCTCAGTTACACCATGGGCCACATTTCCTCTCCCCACTTTGCTGAGGGTTGTCCTGGCTCACCGGAGCACAGGAGGGTTGAGCTTTGGTTGGTGGGCATTAAGGGGAAACCAATAGAGACTTCTGTTGGATGGGACCATTCAAGAGACCCATCCCTTCTCATACCATCCTTCCTCCTCCCAGCAGCTGCAGGGTTTTCACTTTGGAAGACATGGGGGGTGGGATTCCTGGTATTTAAGTAAATCACAAGCCTCATTTCCCTAAATGGGCACCATCCCCGTATGCCTGGTCCTATTGATTCATTAGAAAGCCCAAGGCAAGTATACTACAGAACCAGAACCTGGGCCCCTTTGTCCCTAGATTCCTACCTGATCTCTTGGTCCTTTTCATAGATCCCACAGAAGGGATCTTTTTGTGACTGAAAATTAAGGCATCTTCCTCTATATAACAGGACCTAACTGCAGAGATTTTGCCACACACTAAATTCTGGCCACACACTTGAGTCCCTCATTTCTACTCATCCCATCTTATTTAAACCCTTCGACAGAGGAAGGAAGAGGGTTACAGAGGGCAGGTCATTTTAAGTGGTGAGCTAGACTCAAGCTCAACCCAGGATCTCTAATGTCACCTCTCTACTGCTTCTTATAGTAGTCTGGAAAGAAGAAGTTGAAGAAACACTTGGCATCTGTCCTTGGACAAGTTTCACTCTGAGCCTCAGATCCCGGGTGTCAAATAAGGCTATTCTAGGACATACTGCATGGGCCTTTAAATGAGTTACTACACACAAAACCTTCAAAGAGTACTATAACAGAATAGCTTCGGTGCTGGCTTAGCAGTGAGTGCTGTTGCCATTGCGGTGTTAGACTGCTTTCTTTCATACGCCGTTCTGTCCTCTTGTTCCTATGAATAATTAGTTCTTATCCTTTAGCCTACTACTGACTTAGGGAGACTCTGAATTACAGAGAGGAAGTCACCCTTACCATCACCTCTGCACACACCACAGCTGTATCCTGGCTTCAGCCAATGGCCCAGGTAGTGAATGGAGCATCACGGAGAAGTAACTTCAAGATAAGGCTTTCTTCAGTACCCGCAGGGCCCACACCTGGCAAGCCACACCTTCTTCGCTGCGTCAACCCTCCAGATATAGGCCATCCTACCGGGACCCCAGACACCTGGAGACTAATTAGGCTGCTGGTCCTCAGGCAAATGGGCCCAGAGGCCCCACACAAGAGGCAGCTGTGAGAGAGGCAGGCAGGCTGTGAAACCAGAGCCAATACAAGACAGTAACTTGTCCCTACAACAGCAGTGGCTTGTAAGCCATCTCCCAAATCAGGAGAAGCTACTAGAAAGTAGCACTAGAGTTTATCAAGTCCTAGGTCCTGGGATCCCAAAAGTCAGGGCAGTGAGAGGCATAGGAGAAGGGGCTTGCTTTGTTGGTATTTGGTTTGTTTTGTTTGATTTGGGGCCTCGTGTACTCTAGGCTGGCCTTTAATCGTTATGTAACCAAGGATGATCTTGAACTTCAGTTTCTTCTATTCCCCCTCCCTCCTAAGTGCCAGGATTACAAGCATGCACCTGTCACCCCAGCTATGGCAAGATAGGAGGGAGACAGAGACAGGCAAACCCCAGAACTAGTTCACTAACTGGGTCGTTTAGCCTACTTGGCAACATTCCAGACCAATGGTTGAGACCATCTCAATCAAAAAGTGGGAAGCACCTGAGGAACAACACACCCACACCTACATATGAACATGTGCACACATAAGCAGTAGTAGGCACTGAACCCAGCGTTGTAGGCATGCTAGGTGAACATTCTGCCAATTGAGTGTTGTCATGAGCCCCTAGGTTTTATTTGGGGGAGGGGGTTGCTTATTTCAAAAGAATAGGAAGCCCCACTCACACCTGCAGGTATCAGATTGCTTGCTACACAGGAAGTTCCCCTAACTCTCCAGTCCATAGAGAAGATCCAAGGGAGGTCAGAAGACAGTGGTCTCCGTCTTCCCAGAATCTACAGTACCCGGGCCTGAACAGCAGTAGGTGAGGCTGCTACTGTTGCACTCAGAAAACATGTCCATCCTCTCCCTGGACACAGGTTGGACAGGTCATGTGCTCAACATAATTGAACTTCCTAGGAATTACTAATAGAATTAGTAATGATTAGAAGGGATCACTTTTGGACATTAATGAAGCAGCTTTGGGGCAAGGTACCCTAATCCTTTATTTTATTCATTGTCCTCAGTCAAGACCTTTTGGGGTGTGTGTAGGAGGGTGTGTGTACTTGTGTGCTCTCACATTTGTGTCTGAGTGGGTATACATATGTATACAGGTAAGCATATGCACACATGTACATGGGCATGTGGAGGTCAGGTGACAACCTTGAACATCATTCCTCAGGTATGTTTCACATTTTGTTTGAGTCTAGGTCTCTCAATGGCTTGGAACTTAGCTGGCCACTGAGTAAGATCCAGGGATTCACTTGTCTCTGGCCATCACTGAGAGTTTAAATGTGTTCTGGGGATCCAAACTCAGGTCCTCACATATCTGAGGCTTTACAAATTGAGCCATCTCACTTGCCCAAGACCCCTTTAAGGGTATTCTTGGAGACTCCCTGTTTTGGCCAGACAAACAGACTCAGAATTTCAGATGCCTTGGTAGTAAATAGCATTATATACCTGGTCAGAGTGTGGTGATATTGTATTCCCCAATATACTGTGCATCCTAATAAATTTATCTGGGGTCAGAGAACAGAACAGCCACTAGACAGACATAGAGGCCAGAAAATGATGACACACACACCTTTAATCCTAGCATTCCAGAGGCAGAGATCTGTCTGGATCTCTGAGTTCAAGGCCACACTGGAAAGAGCCAGGCATGGCAACACGAGCCTTTAATCCCAGGAAGTGATGGCTGGAAGCAGAAAGGTATTTAAGGTGTGAGGATGAGGAACTAGGCCTGGTTAAGCTTTTATGCTTTTGAGTAGCAGTTCAGCTGAGATCCATTTGGATATGAGGACACAGAGGAAATAAGATCAGCTGAGAAGTTGGTCAAGTGAGGTTAGCTGTGGCCTGTTCTTTCTCTCTGATCTTCCAGCATTCACCCCAATACCTGGCCCTGGGTTTGATTTTATTAATAAGACCTTTTAAGATTCCTGCTACGCCAGAGCCTAGATAGGACCCAGCAGAGGGTGAAGGCATTTCCTCACAGCTCTTTCCAATTCACATTACACACACAAAAAAAACGACAGATGAAGGCACAGAGCAAAATGGAAGCAGAGACCAAAGGTCCTCTGGGAGTAAGGGGTCAAATCTATAATGACAGGCAAAGCACTGGTAAGAATGGAAGCCTACATTAAAACTAAATGAAAAGGTCTTTATCTGACTTGAGACCCCTTCCAAGCAATGAGCTCTATTGTCAATGTTATGGGGAGGTACACAGGCAGTGGGGGCTACCACACCTGCTCAGCCAGGAACCCCCCTCTTCCCACAGTGAGGGATCGTTTATCAAACTAGCAGAAGAGAAACTGCTTCATCAAAGAGCATTGTCTCTGCAGGACTCAGCGCACTGATGGTCTCACCCCAGCACAAGCTGCTTGCTTCTAGGTCATCCAGGGAAAGACATCAGAACGTTACCGTCCTCACTCAGCTTCCCTCTCCCCGAGCTCTCCCCCTGCTGCCACTCACATGGACAAAGAGGTGTGTGTGGCAACAGACTTGGCAAAGCCTGGCTTGCAGAAAAGCTTCTGCCTGGGTGGGTGGGTAGGTGGGAGGAGGGTGCTACTGCCTTTCCTCTCAGGATCCCAGAGACACATCAGGACCTACACAGCAGCCCACTGAGAAAGAAAATGGGGTGCCCACCCAGAGGAAGCACTCAGGTCTCCTGAGTTCTAAACTAATCTTAGGCTCAAGGACAACGCTCAGGCAGAGCCAATCTAAAGCCTGCACATGGCCCAGGACTAGCTGCTTCCAGCTACTGTCCCTCTGGTATGGAAAGGCTCTTCTCTGATTTAGACAAGCATGAGCCAGGGTTGTTAAGTAAACACTGGAGCAAATGGATTACAGGCCTGGGCTTTTCTGAGGTATTGCTGCCCTGGCTGATCTTTGCTCATTATATGAACCTGAGCACATTTCTACATCTCTCAAACTTACATCCTTGATATATACAATGGGTTTTGAAAACGGGACCCATCCCCCCAACAGCAACCAAGTGCAGTGCACAAGCCCTGATACGTAGCCATTGACAACTGTAGTAGGTCTAGCGCTAATACTGGAACCTCTGGGTGGGTTGGACAGCTGCCAGGGCATTCATGAGTACTGTTGGCAGCAGTGCTGTGCCTTGTTGGCCTGCCTTTGGGCTTCCTGAACCTTGGTTCCAGCCATCAGTCACCCTAACAAGTGGTTGCTGAGAACCCTAGTCCAAGCGTGGCTGAAGGAAATCTTTCCTTGCCTCCTCTTTACCCAGGCTGACCTTGTGTTCTCGTTTGTCTCCCTGTTGCTGTGATAAACATTGACCAAAGCAACTTGAGACTCATACACCTGCAAGCCACACTAAATGGTCCCAACCAAGGGTACTCATATACACATGCGTGTGTCTAGTACCAATTACAGGATAGGTCATGAATTTGGGAGGGAGGGAGGAGCTACAGGAGGAGCTGGAGCAGGGAAGGGAGAGAAGGAACTAATGGAAGTACAGTACTCACGCATGACATTCTCAAATAATTCAAAATATTTAAACTGTTAAGAAGCAACTTAAGGAGGAAATGGTTTATCTGACTCACAGGTTACAGTCCATCCTCAAAGGAAGCCAAGACAGGCACTGAAGCAGAGACCATGGAGGAATGCTGCTTACTGGCTTGCTCTTCCTAGCTTGCTCAAGCTCCCTCTCTTCTACAGCCCAGGCCCGCAAGCCTAGGGATGGCACCACCCACAGGGGGCTGGGCTCTCCCACGACAGAGGCAGTTCCTCAGCTGAGATTCCCTCTTCCCAGGTGTGTCAAGTTGACAACTGGAACTAGCTATGACACCTTGCTAAAGAAAATGCAAATCTGCTGGCCTCAAAAGCCACAAACATCACAGAAATAGTTACACTTTCTGAGCGTAGTTCTCGGGTCCTATAATGAGCCACATCTTGTGTGACCTCCCAACCTCCCTAGTCCCTGTCTAGTTCCCTGTAGCTGCTGCTCCCAACCAGCCTGCCCATCTCTCTTCTGCTATAAGGCTCAAGGGCCTCATTAGTGCCTACAGAGGACTCAGCCTCCTCCATTCTGGGCCTGAGGGACCCAGGAGTCTCAGTAGATTGACATTACAGCCCAGCTGCCTCCCAGCCATTCTGCTGCAGCCCATCCAAGACCACATAAAGCCTCACAAATCCCTGGGGTTTCCTGGGTAGGGGAGAGGGATATGTAATGCAAAGTACTGGGACTATGCATTGCAAAAATCAAGTCAGGGGTTCTCAATATGTGCTCAGTCCTTAGGGCAGCCCAACCTGGGGACTTGTTAGAACTACACACTCTCCAACCCACTAAGCTCTGAAGAGTCAGGAACCCTGAACACAGGTTACAGCAATCTGAGTATTTCAAGCCCACCAGGAGACTCTGAAGCATGTTCAAGTTTAAGAACCACTGACCCAAGTGATGGGCCAGCTTGAGACATATCCTTAATTAACACATTAAGATAGAACTCAAAGCAATTTTGCCAACTTAAAATTGGCCTAATGATGGCAGCTGCTTCCTCGTGTGGTTGGTTACAAACAGTAGAGGGGACCTTGCACATTTAAATAAATACTTGCTAAATTTGTCTTCTTAATAAATCTGAGAGATTATTCTCTTCCTAGTGAAGGAGTCTAGAAGTTTTGAAGTGAATTGTTCAAGGCCACTGGGCTGTCAATCTAAATAGCCCATCTCCCCAGGAAGAGGACAGGTGTCAACCATTCTCTCCTCTTTTCTTTTGTCTTGTTTTCTTGTTTTGTAAACTAGGACTCATTCCATAGCCCAGGTTGGCCTTTAACTCATAGCAATCCTTCTGCCCCAGCCTCCTTGGTGCTGAGATGACAGGTATGAGCTATCATACCTGGCTCAACCAGAAATTCTCAGTCAGGAGCAAGTGCCCTCTGCCATGGGCCTCTAGAAATACTTAAAAGCTTCAGTGGCTGTCTGAGTGTACCTGGCTTTAGAATACAGTAAGTCAAGGGTTCTCTTCCTGCAGGTGGTGCAAGATAGCTCTCAATCAGGAAGAATTTTTACACACGAAATTGCTTCCAGAACCTCCATGCAAAAACCCTTACCACTCAAAGTCTGCAAGAAGAGAAGAACCCGATGCCACAGGCCACCCTCTCACAAACAAATCACAATAATGTCAGGGAAGAATGACGAGTGTCGTGAGACACGTTCCCATTGTAGATACCAGAATTCTTACTTTGGGCTTCATTGCTAGGATCCACCCTAGACATTCCTTTTACTCCCTTTATGCTATGGCCTCTAGCTCACTTACTCTCTACCAACCTAGGCCAGATGTCCACTTCCATGGGAGTTCATAAACATATCCCAGTGCTGTGGGTCTTTGGGAGTCCCCATATTCTCCAAAAGCACCTAAAGGAAACTGATGTTGGGTCAAGAGAATGGGTGTGGGGTGGACCTATCTCTAAAACTTTGCTAACAGTTACTATTTATGACTCAAAGAAGGGCAAGGGATGCAAGAAGAAGGATGAATGTGTGTACTGTTCAGAAGGTAAAACTTTTTGTGGGTCAACAGTGCAAGACGATTTAATCAGTAGAATCAATAAAGATTTATTTCAAAGGATGCCCAAAGTAGCACTGCCCAGACAGAGAACCAGAGGGGGGCTGTTGCAACAGCACTTAGAGGTACACACAAATCACTGTTCCCCTGAAGCATTGATGACCTACAGCTCTGATGACGTTGGTGGCCATTTCTCCTGACTTAACACCTTGTTCCCAGGCACAGCCCCACTCTCTAGGGACTTCCATCTTGTGCTTTCTCCAGTTTCCCCCTCCCCACAGACTAGCAACTGACTGCGCTAAAATGTTCGCTGTCCCGCAAGCCATTAAGCTGTCAAACTGAGGTGGTGAACAAACCCAGAGAGAGTCAGTACTGGAATGCTAATAGCAAAATTGCAATTATTCTCTCTGTTCTGGACAATTCCTGCTTCAGCTTTCCTGGCCTCAGGTCATATTTTGTGATCCTTAGATACTGATGGAAGAGACATGGCCTGATGGAGAAAATAACCCGGAGATTTTTGTCTTGATAGAGATGGAGGTAACTAGTAGTTTGGTGGTGGGGGGGGGGGTGTCTTTTTCTTCTGTTTTTCTTTTGACATCTATACAGGTGTCATATAATAGCTTCTGGTTATAAAGGCCCCCTATCCAAAGGAAAAACAACCTCTCCATAAATACCTTGCCCACATCAGGAAAATAACTTTGTTACACACTTGAGTACCATTTTCGAGGGCACTTTAAATAGAACATTGGTTGCTACTTTCAATTTAATGTGTGAGCAGGAGCTGCTAGGGCAGGTGTGGGGACAGGGTCACAGTTTCCAATGCTTGTATCTATTCAGACTTTTAAGAGAGACAAAGGCATTGTGGGGTCGAGCCACACACAAGACATACTTGTAACATGAATGAGTGCCTACTATGTATGAGCTACTCAGGTGCTAGACACTTCCCTAGAGCAAGGCATCTTAAACTTCTACTAATGACTCTTTTAAGACTTACATGACACAGGAATATAGGCATACAAAGGAGGCATACAAATCAAGTATTTACTGAAAATAAACCATTAAAATTTATTTTAAAACAATTCTTTGACATATGTGTAATTTGATCAATCATAAGATAAAAGAAATTTATATACTAATCAACTGACATGCCCACTTGTTTAACAAATGCAATCCAACAATATACTAATTTGATATTTGTATGCTGAGAAACGATGGAAGGAAAATATTATAAGTCTTTGTTTTCTGTAATTAAACCATTAGATTTCCCAAGAGCAGTAAGTTTTATATGCACTGGAATCTGCACCATACAATGATTTCAAATATGAGCCAAGGTATTGCAGGCATCATCTGGGTATGGCACTGTGTGGTGTGAAGGCATGCATAGTGTGATTACACATACAGTGTGTTAAGAACCATGGCCGGAGTGAAGTCATGTCTTGAAACACCAGTGAGTGGTAACAGAACTACCTAGAATTCCTTACGCATGTGATCTTAAATTAACTTTTGGTTATTATGTATTCAGAAACCTTTTGCTATTAGCAGATGTTGACACCAACCCACATTCAGTTATCCAAGCCCATGTGTAGTTGCAACCCACAGTTTAGGAGGCCTTGTCCCAGATGAAACTGCCTTCACATGCAAATAACAATTCAAGTGCTACATGCCTTCACAGAGCTGCTGGTGGGTTCCATTTTTATGTAAAAACCCAGGCTGTGTTGTGGGGTTAAATAAAATAATGTGTGGCTGGTAACAAGGACAAACTGGAAATAAATAAGTATATGATAGCAAGAGTCAGGGAAGTAGTGCTACTACTGTCGACCTCAAGTTATCATTGGTCATTTAAATAACAAATCTAGTTGGAGATGAAAACAGGATCATCAGAATGTGCTTAGTAAACAACCAGTTGCAGTTGGACAGATGAAAATGGAAGGGTGGGTACTGGTTCAAGGCACTGGGGGCAGCTGGAAATTCCGTAGTAGAACAGTGTGTCTTCAATTTTCTGCTTATTCTGTGGTGTGGCTAGATGTTGGTTCATTTGTTTGTATCTTTTTTGGAGTTTGCAGACCCTTTGAATGTGTGCATTGATATTTTCCCACCATTCTAGAAAATATAGAGCTACTACCTCTTCAAGTAACAATTTCCTAATTCTGTTTCTTTATAAACTCCAATTAAGTATATAAGACATTCTCAACGTCACCTCAAAGAGCCTTAACTTTCATTTAAGGTGATTTCTTTTGCCCTGTCCCCCACTTTATTATCTCCTTGGTTGTTTCTGATTCTTTTTATATTTGCCGATTGAAATAACACTTGAATTGCTGCATTTTTCCATTCTAGAGTTAGTCTTTGTTTTAAACCTACTATATAATTTCTGTAGTTCCCTGTTTGCTGCCAAATTTTTAGTCTTGTTTTATTTTCACTTGGGAATAGTAAGTCTGTTTATTTTAGAAGCCAGTGCTTCCTAACTTGAGGATCTAGAAAAACTGTACATCTATCGCTTTAGCTGGTTCTTGTTCGTGTGGATTTGGTTCCTCCTGTACTAGTTTATCACTGAATGTATGTTAGGCATTGTTTTCAAACATTTGTTTGCATAAAATAATTGGAGAGAAGGATAGTGTCTTCTCCATGATAGCATTGGGTTTCTTCTGTCCGGTAACTACTTGTAACACAGTAGAGTATTCCTATCATTGCAAGAACTGACATTCTCAGCAGGACTTGTAAGGGCTGGCTCACTTACAGTCCTCAGACAAATGTTCCCATGCTTGATAGGCACTGAACTCTTTTAAAAGTTTTTTTCCACTTTTCAGTATGAATTGTTATAATTTTTTTTTTTACTAAATCTATGAAAGTATATTATCTCAGTGTCGTCATTGTGTGCAAGCATGTGTATGTATACAAATGCCCTGAAAGTTCCAGAATAAATGAGGAGATGTCCTTTCTATATGTCTGTATTTGTGAAAAAAAAAATCCTTGAGGTCTTGAATGTTCAGGGAACAGGGTAAGTGAGTGTTGAGCCATTGCTGGTTTTGGCTGATCTTATTAAAGGACCTAGGTCATCTGCCATGACATTTCAGATCACCACTGGGTGTACACAATTACCAGCCATAGTGACAGATAGCATGAATTTTGCTTTATGATCTATTTCTTTAGGAAAGTGGTTTTCCTGCTCACAGCCATTATTCATTCAACTGTCATTTGCATACCTGAGTGTTTATGTTTGCAAAAATACATTATTACTATTGCCTATTTTCTCAAGCAAAGTATCTGAGAAGTGTTCTGTTGTGGCTTTTAAAAAAAAAAGTTTCTCAGATAAATCCTCCTTAAAAATGTAAATACATGACTGCCCCGAAATGAGCTGAGCAAAGAAGATACCAACAGACTTGTCAAAGTGCATGGGTAAAAGCCTATGAGGTCTCAACCCTACACAAAGAACTACAGGCAACTAGGGAATGTTGAGAGTGGGAGAAACAGTCTCTCCTAGAGAGCACACCAATTGGTTATCCAATACCAAATGGTCATCCCTGAAAACATGTATGTACCAGGAACACTATACACCTGAGCAGGTTATATTTCAGAACATACATGCATATAACAATTAATAAAGAAAAAGAGGCCATGGATTTGAAAGTGAGCAGGACAGATACATAGGAGGATGGCTTGGAGGGAAGGAAGGGAAGGGAGAAATGCTATAATTAAATTATGATCTCAGATATTTTTAAGTTTAAAAAATGTAAATAAAGACCTTTAAAAGAATTTTACCCCTTTCCCCCAGAGTTATATTTTGGGGATTTGGATCTTCACAGTTTTATACTTTAAGGATGCTGTTCTTTTAGGATTTGAATATTTGAGATTGTGTCATTCAAGATTATGTCTTTCCAGGTTAGAGAGATGGCTCAGTGGTTAAGGGCACTGGCTTCTTTTCAAGAGGACCCAGGTTCAATTCTCAGCCTCCATATGGTGGCTCATAACTATATGTAACTCCAGTTCTAGGAGAACAAATTGATAACCATTTTCTGGCTTCCCTAGGCTCTGCATATTTTGGTTCACAGATAGATGTACATGCAGGCCAAAACTCATATACATAAAATAAAGTTGAAATATTTTTAAAATTTTTGAAAGGCTATGCTTTTCAGAAACATTAATACCAACACAGCCACAAACTGTTGGATCAACAATGGTGTCCTGCCTGCAAGATAT